>NW_027111178.1:166435-185213 GCF_000696795.3 Halyomorpha halys | reverse complement strand
GTTTTTTTTTTTTTTTTTTTAAATTACATCTTCATAAAAGCTGGGAGCCTAAAACGAAATAATTCTAAATGGAATTCTCAGAAAGAAACCATTTTGTATGCAGGAGGAGACAAAATGCAGTCATTTAACCCTAATCTTTTATTATTTTAATGAACACTTTGTATAATTACTGGTCAAAATTGATGAGTTTGCCAAGTATAGGTAGGCGGAATACAAAATGGCAACTGTTTCAAAACAATGATAACTGATAAAATGATAACTCTGTTACAAAAAAAATACTTATTTTTTTTATTAGAGGAAGGAGAAGGTTATTGTTCCTAAGTTTTAAAAAGTCATTTTTATTATTTATTAATTCTTTTGGAAATTCATACAAAAAAAAGGCAGTTATTTCACCCTAATTTTTTATTACTTTAATGAAAACTATATATAATTACTAGTTTAAATTGATGTGTCTGCCAAGTATAGGTATGGGGAATAAAAAATGGTGGCTGTTTCAAGATGTAAAAAATTTAAATTTTTCATTTATTTAACATGATGGGTTTTTATAATAACCTTGATCATGCATGTGAACAAGGGTAATAATTTTCTTGATGTGATCAATTTTAGATTATTGATTAAAACGATGAATAAGTCAAATCTTGCATTTTTTTTTATTAGATTTACCTTTAAACATTTAATTTATTATTTATTTTCTTACAGAGTGTCTGCCTGTCGACAAGGGATGGTTTTGGCGATTTACAAGAACTCTATTGGAAACCGTTGATGAATTCTGATGTGAGATGGAATTTTGAAAAATTTCTCATCGACCCGTGGGGGAAACCATTCATGAGATACGACCCGAGCGCAGAACCTGTTTCGAAGATCACAACCGATATTGAGGCATTTACTCATACTGAATTTTAAAAATATTTTAAAAGATAGTTTTAAAGATTTCCTCAATTTTAGTTAATTTTTAATTTCCAATGGATATTCTACTCCCCTTTTTTGACACCTTACTATTTGGTTATGATTCTTCTCATGCTTGGAAAGAACAAATTCAGAAATTTATTAGCTTTCTAACCACTAAAAATGTTATTGATTAATTTTTACATCTGTGGTACCTTGATTAAAACTAAAATATGTTTTTTTTATATTCAATTAGAATTCATTGACTATAGATATATATTATTTAAAAAAATGTTTTATTAAATTAAAAAAATATGTTTTTATAGACTCTGGATTACCTCTAAAAATATTGTATATTCTCTTTTTTGTTTTTCTTAATTACAGGAATTTAAGCCTTGTGCCTATTTTAATTTTGTCCATAATATTTTTTAACTGTTTTCTTATCGGGCGGTGTAATTCATTTTGCAGTTACCTCTGAAAAATAAAATGTTCTGAATTAAAATGTGTTTATGGAATGAAATATGCAAAATAAAAAAGAAAGTATTGGTTAAGTACTTTATAATAAATCGAAATATTATTTTTAGTTTTATTATCTTTGTCTTCAATGACATTTTACTGTTTTAATTAATTTATTTACCTTCAATTTATATTTCTATAATTAATTTATAATTTAATATATTTTAAAGATTTATATTTATCTTAGTATAAATGCACTAATGCTGTAATATCAGCCTTACTCTATATATGCGTTGAGTCTTCAATTATAGTACTGTTCCAATAATTCTTTCTCTGCTATATACTCAAAAATGGTGCTTTTTGTCAGGCCATTTCATTCTATATCTGTGATATGTTGTTAAATGATATTTTATTATAGAATTTATTAATGATGATACAATGATTGGTGCCAGTGTAAATTTTAAAACTTTAATTTGATTTAAGTGGTCATGTATTGATAAAACAAAATAGGTATTTATTGTTTTTATTCACTCATACTTTGCTACTATAAGTTTCAAGTTTTCTTATTGAAAAATATTTTTAACCCTACGTCGTTGAATTAAATTAAATTTTTGTTAACTTATAATTTTAAAAAAAAAAATTGCTTTAGAATTTCAAAATAACAATGAATAATTAGATCCTTAGTTCCTTTCCAATCTGATACTTTTTTCATTGATAACTTAAATCAATTTTATTTAATTTTCATAATACATCTTCAAAATACAGAGAATATATTATTTTTTTTACAAGTGTATTATTAATTTATAAGTATTTGAAACTTATATTTAAAAAAAAAAATCATTTTAATTCTTGTCCTGTATTGAAAATTTGAGTTTTATTTATAGTACGTACCTACTTTTTTAACTCTCAGCTTGAAATTTCAGTACGAGTTGAGTTACTGAATGAAGAGATTTTCAAACAACTTTGTGTTTCATATTTTTAAGCTAGATAGTGCCATAATTAAGACAAAAAAAAAATAAAAGCCTAGTCAAACAACAACCTAGATCACACTTTTTTGAATTGGGATAATTGTGTCCCAAAAATGCAATAGGTAATTTTCAAACCTTATTTGTGGGACACTAATTTTTGTTATACTTACCATTTATTTTTCATAATTTGAGCCGTTCAGTGCACGCATCGATTAACTCCATAAAACAAAAAGTTGAGAAACGTGATGAAGTATTGTATATTGTTTATTAAAATTCTTGTTATAATATAAATTCAAATATATAATGTAGAATACATAAATACAGATATAGCTTTCATCTAACGGTGTATAAAATTAATAAGAAAGAATAGCCAAAAACTCACTCTTCTTGATTATAACAGATTTATTAATATTTATTTATTTAAAAACAATCTGGGAATAATGTTGAAAAGACCAAGAAAATATTTAGTCCATGTAATATTGGTGAAGTATACAGTAACATTCATGGTGCGAGATCACTGTTATACTAACTCTCGTTTGCATTGCCCTTCTTTTTTATCTGTTTGCCGATGCGATTTTGTTACCTTGTTACCAATATCGTTGAGAGGGGGAAAGCATCTTCGGCTGTTTTTAAAAAAAGAGCGTTGATGCATGGACGGAACAAATAATTCAATAATTAATAATTGCGTTGTTGAAACAATTTACATTAGAGTATGGAGTTTATCACAATTGCTTCTGAAATAAATTACTTATTATTCAATGGCCAAAAAAATTTTGCCGTTTAATGGTCTTAATCTGTATTATTTAGGAAAGCTATTAAAAATATAAAAAGTTATGATTATACCAAGTGTTTTGACACTTAAATTTAAGTTTTTTCAAAAAGTGGAGTTAATCGATGTGTGCACTGAACGGCTCATTTATAGGATCTAATGCAAATTATTTATGACTACATTGATTCTTTCCTAATTTTTTTTTTTTATACAACCTTCATGGTTTTCCTGCAATGCAAAAGAGAGCTTTCCTCTAATAAGCTAAGTGGAAACCCTATTCTTACAAACAAGTCAAGCTAGGTCACTGTTAGGTGTGAAAAGTTCCATTTGTCCTTAATAGCAGTTGTCAGATGTTGAGTACGTAACAAAAAATAACTTCATGGCTTCAGATACAGTTAGTATTATTTTTTGAATCATTTACAGATTTGCCTTCAGTTCACTCTAACCAATAAATCTTACATTCGTTAGATGTAATATACCATATTTAAAATACATCCAAATTTTGTCAGAGCTATCCATTAGAAACCCCCTTAATAATATATTAAAGAGGGATATTTTCATATTCATTTATTAAAGAATTTTGAATTAATCTTTTAAGGGAAATCTCTTTATTCAGCTTTATGTACCATTTCACTGATATTTAATAGATTTTAGATGTGGACTATGTAGTGGCAACTTTTTTTAGATTATTAATATAATTAGTTACCATTCATATTAATTAAGTAATCTAGTAGTTTAGTTATGTTAAAGTAATTTACCTAAATATAGTAAAAAATATATGAGGAGTTTTCTATCAAAAGTTAATATTCTGACTTGTGGAAAATTATTACCAAAAAATTAATATCGGAACATCTAATGTACATAAGTTTTATTTTCATTGAAAATATCAATTTGTAATGGCTATCAGCCAGGAGAAAATTTAAATTTTGAAATAAAGTTAAAAGTTTTTGTTGTAGAATTTTTATTCGTCCTGAAAACCTTTAGTTTTGAAAAGTGGGCATATCAACTTTTGAGAGAAAACTCCTTATATATATTCAGTTATTGATAATAAAAACATGGAAAGAGCTATGCTAAGAATTAAAATATTTGTTGCTTCTTGACTGCTTTGTTAATTGATACATTTAATTATTTATAAATAACATTCTTTGAATAAGTTTTCATAATCCAATAAATAGTTAAAGATTATATTATACTGATATACCTCAATTTTCTTTTTATATTTAATGTTTCATTACTTTAACATAGGTCATTTTAAAATAAAAATAATTTATATGCTTAAAATAAGTAATAAGTTGTCAAATATAACTAAATAATGTTATTTAATTAATAAGCTGTATTAAAACGAGTGGAAAAAACTGAAAGTTATTGTATAGGACCTTCTTGCATGCATTGAATGACGGGAGGACCGTAAATCATGATCGCTCGTGAGGGGTTCTCCCTGATGCGGCCCATGGAGAGTGCACATCTTGGACCACGCTGCAAGAGGATCTATAATTACTGACAGTGAAGACTTGCCTTCTAACATGTTGTACATTGTAAATAAAATATTTATTGAATTTTTCGATGTGTATATTTCAATAAAATTACTGCATCAAAATACCTATTTTGTTTGAATGAATCACATTCAGCAGAAATGAGTTAACCATAAAATTTGCAAAATAAGAGCTAATTGATAAATATTATTGTTTCCGAAGTATCACACCATTTCCTACATCAAAGATCTAACCCTTTATGTGTATGTTTATACCATCTATGAACTCAATATGAAAACATTGGACCCTGAAGATGTGAAATATCTCAAAATTAGAAAATATTTTGAGAGAGCATTTAATGTTTAAGTTTGTAATATTTATGATTTTTTTTATTTAACTTTAAATTCATTTTTCTCAGTTGAGTAATTATGGTTTGGTTACTTTCAGCCGAATGTGGTCCTAATTAAAACTACCATTTTCCTTCCTGAAGTAATAATATTGTCTGGTCGAACCATTCAAAAATTTCATTTTTCAATATATTCAATTTATTAATTGATAAGAGAAGAGAAGAGAAAGAAATTTGTTCATTCATGCTGCCCAAATACATCGGATTGCCACATTACACACCATACTGATCAATCCATGATCGTACATATATAAATTACATATTTTTATATGATATAATATAATAGAAAGATAACATTTTTTTCCCCACAGTATTCTTTTACAATTAATACCAGTCTATAAACTAAATACAAGCTTTTCAATTTACTCCTTTTTTTCTTTCCCTTCTATTTTACAACCCTTATTTCATTTTATCAACAAATTCCCCTATATAACAAATAATAGAATATTAAAAACAATAAAGTAATAAATAAATAAAACAACAAATAAGATATGCGATGCAAGCATGCCATCCCTCCTCTGGATAACTCCTCTACTCATTAATTTCCATGCATGTGGTGGTGTATGATTCCCAGGGAGTCAAGTATTATATTCTCTGTCATCCTAGCCACGTCCTGGACATCGACCCTAAGCTCCTCCATGAAGCTCCTAGTTGTGTTGGGAATCGTTCCACGGACTCCGAACCAGAGGCCTCTTTCAACATTTTTGGTATTAAATGAAAATTTATTTTTCCAAAATTATTTAAACCATTACATCTCAACTGATCTAAGTATCCTCCATTTTGAAACACTGTTTTTTTTTTTAAAAAATATAACAACTCATGATACTATTAGTTTTTTAATGGAAGATCATTGAATTACAGTGTGTAATTAATAAAAGAAAGATGGTCCGGGTAGGGTCTAAATAATTCAAATTGTAGGTAAACTATTTATTTTGAGCCAACATTTCGTTCCACTTTGCAGGGTTTCATCATGACTAAAAAATATACTAACTGACTAGTACAAGATACTAAATCATTTAACAGTAAGATAATAAGATAACAGGCAATAAAAGTGAACTAAAGTGTTGCTCAAAAATATGTGAAAAGTATGGCAAAATAAATAGCTTAATTACTATTTAAGTTTTTTTTTTTTACCGCACCCAGACCATCTTTCTTTTATTAGATTTTTAAACTTAAATCTTTGGATGTGCCATTTCTGATATGTGATATATGCGCTATTCGCACTTTGGAATTTGAGATATTATCACCCACCTGTAACTCAAATCCAGGAGGATCTCATCGAACTTTCTTCCTGGCTACTGAGAGGTTCCAAAGAAATTCTATTCTTTTTAAAATATTTCTTAGAATTTATATATTCTTCAAAAAGATCCAAAGATCTAAAAAATGTACTATTAACAACCTGGTTCTGTGCTGAAAAAAAGAAGATAAATATCATGCAAAGATGAAATAAAAACTTAAAATTAGAAAAATTGCCTAAGCTACTCATTCTTTCAATTTGATTGATTAAAGTAAATAAGATGAATAATGGTATGGGTTATAGGCATAACATAAATGCATTTATTTCAGAAAAAAATGTGACTTTCTGCTATCCAAAAATTATTCCTTAAATTCATCAAATTATTCTGTTTGCTAGTTTAGTCCCGAAGGACTATGTTACCTGTGATGAAAATAAATTTATTAAATTTAGAATTTTTTTAATGTCTGATCTAAAACCAAAGAGTCATGTTTTCTTTTAAATATTTTGTAATTGTTGAATGTTATGGTATTACAAAGTGGTAATAATAAATACTAGATTGGTCTGTTACAGAGAACAAGATTTAATTGACACATCTTTGTTTGGACAGGTGAACTAATTGAATATAAATTAATATGTGTTAAGCATAGAAGTAACTCAACAAAAAAAAATTATATGATGAAAATTGTATACTGTTTAAAAAATTTATTTATTTTTTAAATTAATCACAAGGAAAAAATTTAGTCACATAAACTATCCATAATTATTTATAAGTTAGTTCATAGATAATAAAAAAAGATAAAGTATATTAAAGATAATAGCAGTAAAAAAAAAACTGATAAAATCCATTTACAACTGCAACTCAAAGCTTTTAATCCATATCAAAATACCTTCAGGCAAAACGTAAATTACTTTAGATTAAAATCATAGTTAAAGTATTGGTATTATTTTTCATTGTAAAAAAATATATCATTCTCAATTCATTTAATATTGCATTTAACACGCTTTCCATTTGCAGAAAAATGTAACTTCTTAAATAAATTAATTTATTAATGAATTATAAGTAGTAAGACGTCCACAATAATAATTATTAATATCTATATTAAGAAAAGACATTACCCATATTCGGACATTACTATATTCTTATATATTACCTTATTATTATGTCCCATTTCAGTATTTATTAGGGTATGGAATACTTCAAAACCATTTATAATAGTTGTATTTTAGTTATTTGTCATTTTAATCCCATTAAAACCGATAATTTGGCAGGAGCATCCGAGAATTCACCCGTCTTTGATAGCATAACATTTAAATATGTATTTATATAAATGTTAATGTACAGTACAATTATATATGACAAAAAGAAATTATGTTAAAAGGATTAATATTAAAAGAGTAACAAACACTAAAGGGGAGGGATGATAATACGAAAATATTGATAAGATCAGTGTATTCTTCCCACAAAGAAAACAGAAAAAAACTTGAGTGGTCAATAAAAAGATGTCCCTGATTTCTACGATATTAGATTTTTATGAATATTTTATATGCATAATTCATAAAGGCTTCATGAATCATTTGCGTTTTGTTTTGAATCCGCAGACTATTGTCTGAATGTATAGTAAAATACTTTAATTTTATAAGAGGGGGTATTTAATTTTCAAAAATTGTACTTTTCGTTTTTTAAATATAATTTTTAAAAAATATATTGTTTTAATCGGGCTTTATAATACTTTTCACATTTTATTTTTATTGTAAAAGTACGGTTTACTGATTTATTCCTATAAAAGTAAAGTTGTGACTCAAGCAACACTGCTACAGACAGTAATCAAAAGATCACTCTAGGAGCTATGAAATATAAACAAATACAGAAATGCGTTAAAGTGATTGATATATTCTCTTCATTTTCATGACTTAAGCACAATTTAATCTTAAGATGTGGAAGTGCCATAAATGCGGCAAACCAGTTTATTTCGGTAATAATTTGATTTACATTTGTCATGTATAAAAAAAAAATTGTCTTTGTTTCTTAAATTTGGGTCTGTTTTGATGAAAAATGAGGTTTTATGGAACTCAGCTTAATTAATTGAAATTTCTTTTAGCTGAGCGGAAACAATCTTTAGGATATGATTGGCATCCTGAATGTTTGAGATGTGAGGAATGTGGAAAACGCTTAAATCCTGGGCAGCACGCTGAGGTGAATATTATGTTATTCAATGTAAAGTAAAGAGAATAATATGACACCATATATATCTCTTTGCTCATGTGGTCATTTAGAATTAAGCTGTGATAATTAGACACTATAAACTTGATTCCCATGTAAGTAATAAAAGAACAAAAGCTTATGTATTTAGTGGCCTGTCTATACTTGAAATGTCATGTACAGTCTTCTGTCTGTATCTTGTTACATATAATTTAAATTTATTTTAGCACAAAGGGGTTCCTTACTGTCATGTTCCCTGTTATGGCGCATTATTTGGTCCACAATTATATGGTCATGGGACTAGAGTGGAATCACATACTAGTTTTGGAAAAGTTGAGAATAAGTCTTCCTCTAAAAACATGCCAAGGTATGATAAAAACAATTATTATGTAAAATTGAATGAATTCTCATTTAGTTAGTTTCTAGCCAGTAGTTTTTTATTTGATAGTGTAAATTTAATAAATGTTCTATCTATATTTAAAAATTTTTTTAATGAGATCAATTGTTTTAATTTGTCCATTTGGACTTGCTTGGGATTTGATATGCATTTACATTATTTTATATGTTTTCTGTTTATTTTATTACAACATGTACAAATAATAGGTTCAAGAGTATGAATGGATTGTTCTTAAGTTATATTGTCATATATAAATGTAATGTCAGCTTAGATTAAAGAAATGTCCTATAGATTTCTTTTGTGATTCATATTCATGATAAATCATTAGCCCTTCGAAACTGCCACATTCTTTTAAGAATCAGTTCAAAAATCTTGAGATCAATCAATAAGCCAGAAGCTGTGCTGTAACTACTTATTTAAAAGGAATAACATCTCCTGTTTAGTCTCCTCTGCAATGATGTCCCTCGATGAGGGATGAGGTTTGCTCTGACAGATCTGTTATGTTCATTATCATCGACATGGCTCACAAGATTTTGATCGCCTTCAACCTTCTTTATATAGCTTAAAAGGTGTAAAAAGCCTTTGAAAGCCCGAAAGAGTGAGTAGAACACTTTTACTCCATTAGGAGGAGAGGATCTCATCATTGTCTTTCTTTTTGGAAACATTGGAACTGATGCTAGTGATGTGTTTAAAACCTATCGCTGTATAAGCTATCAGTTTTATCATCAGCTGCTGTTCTCCAATTGCCTAATCTAGAATGTTCAAAGAATCTTCTGTCACAGTCACAGACTTGTTCTACCTCTCCTTGAACTAAAATATAGTTCATTAGTGATGTTATTTTCCTTAGAGGAGGTTAGCTTAGATAAAATTAAAAATATTGCCCCAAATAACTATAATCTATATCATTTATGTATATAATGGTGCTAACCATAAGTTAATGTGAAGAAGATAGCCAGAGATGCAGTTAAGAAGAAAGAAAAATTAGTAACAAATATTTACATAATTTCTACCAACGTTTTGACCTACGTTGTAGGTCTTCATCAAGGTTACAATAAAAAGATACAAAGGTAGAGTTAATTAATTATAATTATAATTAAGGATTTTATGCCTATATTAACATGTAAGTTATTAATTACACTGATGGAGTGAACAGATTCATCAAAATATATATAATTGAAAAGATCTATTAATTTAATTAAATGAGGGGACATAATAACTGTTATAAGATGTTAAATGTAACAGATAAATTAATATTACAGATCTCATAAAAATATAATGTAGAAGGAAGGATGCGGGAGTAGGTAGAAAAGAATGATAAGAATATATAAAACAGGATTTTGCAAGCTAAAAAGAATAATAAAGATAAATGTTAAAATAAATTAAGTAGATAATAATAAGCCAATAGGATAAAAATTATTTTTTAAAAAATAAATTCTTATCTTCTAATATTCTTTTAGGTCTCATTTGGAATCAAAACTAAAAGTCTTCAATCAGTATTATGATGGAAGGAGTGGTGAAATAAGATGCCGAGAGGTAAACAGTTGTTCTTGTTTTGTCAGTGCTTATTTTATAAAATATTATTAATAGCTGTGATTAATAAAAATATATTTTAACAAAAAATTATTTTTATTTATTTGGAGTCAACTTGATAATTATCAGCAGTGTTAGGCAAAAAGTAATTACAGTTACAATCACTTTAATTTGAATTTTATTTTGATTAGTAATTTCAATAACTTCAGTATTAGTGATCTAGACGCCAATAATTTGAAAAAAAGATTGTACCAGCAGATTTAACTCTAGAAACAATCTATATTCAGCTGAAACAAGTGCCAAAAAATTATAATGTTTGTATCTTCACTTCTAAATGTTCTTTCTAAATTTTCTAAATCCATTTTTCATGTCCATTAATTGTTGGCTCTCAGATCACTTGGAGCTACGGCTTTTCTTCATATATGACATATTCCAGTCATATCAGTATTCCATCTATTTTGTTTATTTATTGTTGACAGTTGATTATATTCTTTTCTTTTTTTAATATTTAAATGGCCACTCCTTTTATAATAATTGTTATTTGTATAAGATTTTATTTATTTTCTTATCTTTTAATGGTTTTAGCTTAATGTAAATTGTATATCCAGATTCCATTTTGTTATCAGGTGAATGGACGCCTAGTACTGGAAGGAGCATTAAGGATTTATTGGGGAGTATCTGGAATGATACACTTAAAGGAAGACGATGATCAGAGAACTGTTGTTACTGTTAGAAAGAGGAACTCTTATAGGTACAGCGGGATTGCAATCAATGGGCTTCCCGAAAAGGTATTTTAATTATTTTTAAGGCGTTTCTGATGATTATCATTTGTGTATTTTTTTTACTTGTTTTATTTTTTAAAGTACTTATATAAAAAATATTGTATTTGTAAAAACATTTGACATTTATTTAATTCTAAAGCAACCTCAATGTTGGTGACTTTATCCCTTCCTCCAAAAAAAAAAAATATATATTTGCTGGTGTATTGATTTGTTAATGTGATCATTCAACACGATGGTATAGAGTTGTGGTTCCCAAACTTTTTTGTCCTCCCACCCCCTTTCCAGGAAAAATATTATCTAGCGCCCCTGGAAATTAATTTTTTAAAATTTTAATACCAATAAATAGGAAATATTCATGTATTAATGTTTCTACCTTTTTCATAAACTATAGCAAAGAAGAAAGGTGTGAATTAGAAACATTGAACTTGGAAATTATGAAACTATTTATTGAACTCAGAATACACCACAAAAGTTAAAACATTCGAAATCATCTTAATGAGAAGGATGAACCGGGTGTACTGCTACCAATTTAGTAATCCTCGGCTCTATTTTCCTCAGTTGTAATATTGTTGACCGTGACAACTTGTAGTTATTCTTCATCCCCTAAATGCACCTATGGCCATCACTGCCCCCTGAATCGCTGCAGTACCCACCAGGGGTCCGTTGCACTTTGGGAATCACTGAATAGAATCACTGAGCTAGAGGGTAAACAAAAAATAATTTTCTTCATTTTTGTTACTTTTGTTTTAGCCTTTGGAAAATGGGTCTATCCAACCACCTGAAGACTGTAAACCTGAAGCAGTTGACGAAACTCAAAACCTCGCTGGAAAATCCCTAACTCTTCCATCCAAACTTGACATTAATAAGATTGAATGGAATGAATTAGATGAGCTTTTGCAGGTTAGCATTATTTATTTTGATAAAATTTATAAAAATAAAAAAAAAATATATATCTTTTTATTGGTCATTGTTTTGTTTTTTCTCCAGACAGTGAAAAAAGAGCCACAAAAAACTTGATTCTAATTACAGATACAAATATGTATTAGTTAAAGCTTTATTTACTAGTAACGGATGCCTAGACTTTGCTGCCTTGCACCAAGTAGCGTGGAAGTGTCAGGATTCATTTGCTGGACCGTCACAAAATAAGTATCAACTGACCCAGGCTATCGGTAAACAGTTTGGACCCTAGGACCCTTGCCACAACATTTCTGGCCGCCATTGCCTCCTTATTAGCCTTAACTGTCTATTATTATTATCAAAAATATAATTACAAGGTGAATGCAAAATATTGAAAATAACTTAATAAATTTAAGTTATTTAATTAAATTCACTTTATTGTCCACTCTGTTTTTATTACTGTGTGGTTCATAAAAATTAACAGATTGTTTTGAATGTTTCCTCAATTAATACCTACTTTTTTAGTATTATTGTTCTTTAAAATAAATTATCTATTGAATAACAGAAATTCCCGAACCTTTCAATTTTTCTTATATTTTTTTAACAAATTAAAAAATAAATATTAAAAATATCTTTTATTAAATTTTAATAAATAAAAATAAAACATTACAGGTATTGGATAACTTTTTAGCTGTTCTCATTTTCTGTGCTTCATATTGTAATTAATTAATGCCTATTTTTTTATAATCATACTCACACTTTTTTTGGTTTTTAGAGAAGTTAGCTATTAGATTTAGTTCCCGATTCTTTTGCACCTCTCTACTAAGAACTTAAGTTTATTTAAAATATTTAATTTCTTCTTAGGTTGAAAGGAAAATAGAAGATGGTGAAAAACTTTACCAAACGATGCCTTCCAGCTTACCAAGAGCTCCTACTTCTCCTAACAGTAACACCAGCTCTACTGCCGATGCTTCACCGTTGTCATCTGAACTGAATCCTCCTTTGTCCCCTGATATCGAAAAGCAAAATGGCGATGATTACTCAAGATGCTTTGAAGATACATTGGAGATGGGATTCGCTATAGACCGAAGCCAAAGCAATCCAGAAGCTCTTAGTGTAAGTATGCCATTACTTACTTTATTATGAGATCATCTAGTAGTTTAACATTTTAGAATTTTTTTTTATCTATCAATAGTAATCATAGATTAAAGATTCTAATGTATGATTGTTCCTATTTTATTCTAGAGTCCAGGTTTTATAGTGTGCAGCCACTACCATTATGTACACTACTATATTTGATGTTCTGACAGTACTGTCATACTATCACAATTTACTTGATATTTGTTAGTACTGTCAACTATCTGTGTATGTGTGACAGTTAACTGCCATATGTAGATGCCTTGGCAGTGAAGTGTCACACCTTATAACCTCATAATACCAACTGCATATATAACTTATAGACTTGTATGTTTCCTTATTTATCTATTTTTAACATCTGTCTATCAAGTTTAACTTAGGTTCTCTGTCAATGTCCAAATAAGAATTCTCTTACAGTTTAACTGTTGATAGTACTACTCTAACAGCTACCTGTCTTCAGTAAAGGGGCCTTACTTAATGTCGAGTAATCCTTATAGAAATAAAAAGTTATTTTGTCCTGTATTAGTGCTCGTATAAATTTCTCTTATTGATGTTATTAACTTGGTCATTTTGGACACTCCATTGCCTTATGAACTGTTCACATTGTAAACATTATCATATAAAAGAAAGATGATCCATGTGCAGTAAAAAAAAAAAAAAACTCAAATAGGGATTAAACTATTTAAGTTTAATAAACGATTTAAATAGTTTAATCTCTATTTGAGTTTTTTTAAAAATGAAGTGTTGATAGTTGGCTGTAGATTGATAAGAGGAGAAGATGGTCGGTGGTGCGGTCAGCAAAGATACACAAACAAATAAAACTTATTTATTTGCGCCGACGTTTGAATTTCAACTTGAATTTCAGGCCTTCATCGAGGCTCAAAAAAAAAAAAAGTAGATAACAACCTTAATTCAGAGGAACATAAACATAAAAGAACTTGATAAAAATAATAATAAATTAAATAAATTTTAGTTGATATTAATGGAAGATAAAGTATAATATTGTAGGGGTATGAATTATACAAAATAAATGATACAGAAGAAAATGTAAATGATGAGTAATGGAATTAACATAATAAAATATGTAAATAATGAAAAAAATTAAAATCAACAGAATGAAATGTGTGAAAGAAAACGATATCTATGATGCAATGGGCAAGAAAAAAAATGGAATGAATGTTACACTGGATAAAAGATACAAAGTAATATAGATGAGTAAAAAAATAAGCTAAAATGAATGTAGGAAGAAACAAGAGAGAAGACAATGTGAGAGTGGGAAAAAGGAAGAAATATTTAAAAAAGACAGAAATTTAGTGAATAAGAGTGAAGATGTCCAAGTGAGTGGTAACAATCTTATCCAGAAAGTAGTGAGCCTGAAAATGCGTTAAATTAAGTTTTTTTTTACTGCACCTGGACCATCATCCTTTTATGTATTACTCACGGTGAAGCAACTCTCTTTCAATAAAGTGTAATAATTTTAAAAATATTAAAAAATAAAATAAAAAGAATCTTTGCTCGTTTTATAACTTTCTTCAAATATAAGAGATAACTTGGGTTCTAATTAAGAACTTTAATATCAAATAGATAATATAATTTTATTATACAAAAAGACTCTTAATTTTATTATATAAAAAGAGAGAGAGACTCTATATCTCAGGGCGGGTTACTAGCAATCAGAATACAAACACTTTTACAATTAACTTAATTAAATTAATATCTCTGTTACAATTGTATTTTAAATTTAGTTATAACCAAACTAACCAAGCTCACGGTCTTCCTTTTGAGATCCTTGATGTTTTCTTTTCTTCCTATTATTCTGGCGTCCAAGCGTCCAAAATGGCTTCCTTCTTGCTGGACAGAAATTGATGAGCACCTCTTCTTGCTCAAGGCACCATCTCTCTTCGGTGCCACAGACCCGACTCTGTTCCCTCCTAAAACAAAACCTTCCTTGAGGTTACATGTAAACATCGATTTTTGCACAACAGTTAGGGATTTTTGCAAATGATTTATTTTCTGAATATTATTCATTTGCACTATTTCTTGATTTCTATTTTTCCTTTAAATTGCTGTATTTTCAATTATGATGGAAAGAGTTAAAATAGTTTTTATGATATTTGAATCTGCTCACATGGCCTTGATTCAACGGACTTGATTGAAGAATACGTACCGCCATCTTGGCTTTGTTTGGAATACAACGTATTTCTTTTAGACAAAGAAAACTGGTTAGCTTGCTTTATAATTTAAAATAACAAATAACAATATTAAAATTATACATAAAATAAAACATATCAACACCCTTTATACATCAAAAATATATTATTTACTCAAAAAGAGCATATTACAAAAGATTATCATATTTCTTTGAGGTGTTTTATCATCTGAGCCCAACTTGTTCTTTCTAAGTTTAAAACCTTAATTACTGTTCCATGGCACTTAAGTGTTTTGAGAATCTTGAGGTATGGCACCACTGCCGGGCAACGAGTATTCAAGCACCACCTTGAATGAATTTTTTTAATATATTTCTTTGTTAATTGATACTGCATTCAATCCTAAGATTTAGTTGATCATTTGAACTGAAGAGGAAGAGTAAACACTGTATCTGTTTCACCTCATTTCTATTTATTTATTGTCCCCCTCATAATTTAAAATTTTAATTCTTCAGCAAGGAGCAGGAAGTGGTGGTGAGTCTGAAAGTGAAACCAGATCTGAAGCTCGTGCAGTACGGAGAAGAGCCCCAATAGTTCGACGGACAGGAGCTCGTAGAAGACGACTTAAAAGAAGATGTTCCATTAATGGTCATTTCTATAATAGGTAACCACTAAAAACAATAAAAGAAGTTAAACAATAATAAAAATGTTTTTTGTTTTACTCACTATTTCACTCACTCACTCACTCACTCACTCACTCACTCACTCACTCACTCACTCACTCACTCACTCACTCACTCACTCACTCACTCACTCACTCACTTACGCACTGTTGGGCACTACAGTCCTTGCAGGATCTGGGCCTCTGCCACCATTCTTTCCCATGCCTCGCGGTCTCCAGCGAGACTCCTCCAATTTTCAATTCCCATTTCTCTCAAATCATCTAGCCACCGGCACCTGGGTCTGCCCCTTTTCCTTTTTCCTCCTGGTGCATCCTTTTAGGTAGCCTGCAGGGTTCCATCATTTCCTCATGTCCCAACCATCTTAGCCTGCTCTTCTTAATAGCACAGAGGATATCAGGCTCTCCATACAATTCTTTTATTTCGTCATTGCTTCTGATTCTCCACCTGTGCTCCTCTTTAACGGCTCCAAAGATCTTTCTTAGGACTCTTCTCTCCCAAACCAGTAGAGCTCTTCTATTTTCCTTGGTTAGAGTCCAGGTCTCACTGCCATACATTACCACTGGCCTAATTACTGTTTTGTACAACAAAAGCTTTGCTTTCCTGGAAAGACTTTTGTGTCGGAGAGCTTTTTGCAGGGCATAGAAACATCTGGTTCCTCCTACCATTTTTTTTTTTGTTTTACTATTTAATTCAATATTACAATGCAACATCGGTTCCTGATTAAGAATCAATTTTTAAAATCCTTAGGTTTTTTCATAAATTGTAATGCCATAAAATGGCTTCAGTAGACATTTACTGACATAATATATACTTAATTTAATTTATAAACCAGTGTTAAATTATTTGCATTCTTTTTTTTTTTTTTTTTTTTTATATTACTTACATAAAAAAATTGATTTTTAGAGAAACTTCCTTTTTTACTCCGCCTTACGGCTCACAGATGTCCGTCTGGGTTACTTCTCTAGTCTCTACGAACGAAGTCATCAATCTCATGTTAGACAAGTACAAAGTCGATTCTCATTCTAATTGCTTCGCTCTCTACGTCGTTAGAGATAATGGAGGTAAGTTAATTTTTAGAATATTTTTTCTAAACACATTTTTTTCCTTTCAAAATATTTAATAAAATAATTAATACAAGTGAGAATAAGAAAGACTCTAATAAGCTCTCTAAAAACTTGAATTTAAGGCTGTTTTCTAAAAATACTTAGTGTAAGAATTTCTATGCAATAATTAATTATTATAAAAATATTCATGTGAATAAAATACACTTTGTCATTTTATTTTTATATTTCCTTATTATTAATGAGTTCTCTCTTTTCCAATCTCCTTTCATTAATCTAAAACCATTTGATTTAAGTTAGTGCAGATTGAGGTTAATGTACTCAGCCAGAAGTTTGATTTCTTATTGTTATAGAACATTTGAAGGACCTATTTTTCTCCAAGGATCCCTCTTGCAGGATTTCAGTTTTTAAAAGATCTTTTTTGCTCCTTGAATGTCCTTTGAAGGGCGCTTTGCAGAACATCTTTCCTTAAAAGAAAATTTTCCTCTAAGGACCTATTCTACTGAACCTTATCCCTCAATTGATTTCCTTTCCAGAACCTCTTACAGGTTGGTTAAAAATTAATAAATCATACTGATAAATTATTTTAATTTTTTTTTACAGAACAGAGAATGCTGAAAGATGATGAATATCCTTTAGTGACTCGAATCATGTTGGGACCTCATGAAGATGTTGCTCGTTTATATCTCATGGATAGAAAGAACACCGTTGAAATTTCCAGCGAAGTTGCCCAGTTCTTAAATCTGTCGTTGACTGAATGCACAGCCATTCTGGACAGATACGAATGGGAAGAGGAACGGGAAGAAAGAAAAATCAAAGCTAAGTAAGCCAGAATTCTTTTGTTCTTCAGATCTTAGCTTTATGGTATAGTGAAATGGGACCATCCGTAGCTCAGGTGGTTGACCCAGTGGTCTTGGCAAACTGAGAACTCCAGGTAATGTCGTTTCGAATCCGGCCTGGGGCGTTGACTTTTTTCATTAAGTGGCTGTCCCACAAAATGAATAATTTTACCCCTCACCATGGTTAGAATAGGTTGGACACCTGTAGGTAAAGTTCCTATCATGAGATATTGACGGACCAGTCTCTGCAAGCAGTTCACTGCTAGTTCTTCTCCTCTATGTGTTATGGTTCTGATCCTAGATTGCTCCTGTAATTGTACAGGAACTTTCTGTTCAAATCTCTCTATATTGCCTTTTCCAGATCTCACAGCCCTATATCAGTATATCAGTGGTACTAGAGTATTTCATCATAAATGATGTGTAATATCAAAAATTTTTTGTTTTTATTTATTTTTTATGTTCTTTTCATCTCTGTTTTATATTATTCTTTTAAAAAAATATGCCAATCAGATTAGAGTAGGCAAGCTCTTAAACTTCAAATTCTCATTACTGCACATCCATCGTACTCATTACCGCCTCTGTATCCATTAGCTATCAACCTTAGATGGGATGCTTAAAGTTAACAAATGTGACCGATATCTATGGAGACATAAAGATAAGGACAAAGATTGAATTTATATGAAAATATTTTTTATCTGAGGGTTATTTAGCATTATAAATAAATATGGAATGACATTTTCTCATAAAATTCTTTCATAATTTTAAGTTATAGAATTAATTTATTGAGTCTTGTAAAAAAAATAGTTTTAATAAACAATTGAATGGAACTTAATAATTTATTTTTTAAAAGTTCCTAATAAAATTGTTTTTTTTTTTGTTTTTTTAAATAATTTATTTATTGATATTTACAAC
>NW_027111178.1:154787-165845 GCF_000696795.3 Halyomorpha halys | reverse complement strand
GATTTATTGGAATTTATTTTAATTCTCCAGTTTTGGCACCATTCTTCAAGGGTGGTGTAATAAAATTGTTAAATTTTAATTTTTAAATTTAAGAAGATGGATGGAGATAATTGGTGCTTATTGTTTTGTTTTTTTATTTTGTAAAAAAACAAGCCTTTTCCGCAAAATAAACTACTTCGGTGATTTTAATTTTTTTTTTTTACCCCCAGATTTTCATCGCTTGTTTTTATTATAATGAATTTATTGTCGGTTGAATCGGTTTGAGATCATTATATGGTTTATTAGAAAAAAATACCAATTCTAGTGTAGGATACTGGATCATTCCTTCATTAGTTTTTATTACATTCTTTTCACCTCTGTTTATAATATCGGAAGCAAAAGGAAATCATGCAGTTAATCATCTTGAGCTTTTTTCTTCCTTGAATACCTTAGGCAGAAGGGCAGGTCAAAACAAATTGTTCAAGGTGTTATTACTGCATACAGGAATCCCTGAGGTCAAAGTTATTTTTACATTTCGAGTTCAATTGGGCATTTAAATTCATTTCTTTAAATATGAAAATATTTTTAAAAATTAGAAGAGTTATAAAATATTTAAGAAAACAAATTCGTAACATTGACCAACTTTTAATTTTGCATACAGTTATTTTTATTTAATTTTTTCAGATTCAAAGAAATGAAAAAGAGGATCAAGCAAAGAATGGAAGAATTGAAAGTGCGCTTGTAAGGATATCACCGTCTGTCAAAGGAAAAATGCTATGGAGATTTTGTTAGTTCTAAAAATGATTTTACAGATCTCTTAATTATTATTCATCTATGGTACTAAAAGTGTTCAAAATTAATATTTTAAAGCATTCAAAATATTTTAAGCATAACTAAAAAGACTAAACTTCACTATAAAATTTTTTTTTTGTTTCTAGAAGCCTATGAGTATTGACTTTCTTTATCGTCTTTCATTATTTCTAAAATTTATCACATGGATAAGTAGCCTAAAATAAATTCTTTTAATGAAATAAACAATTTAAGTAAAAGTGTTAAGTATTAGAAGATAGTGTGTATTTGTGATTCAGGATTGCTTGTAGTTAAATGATTTTTTCTTACTTTGCATGTATTATGTATATAATATGTATGTATTCATTTAATAAATTATTGACGAATTAATATTTATAAATTTTATCGGGCTGTTAGGTCATGTATCAAAAATTTTAAGTTGTGTATGAATTCTGACTTGAGTTCAGAATATATGAGATCTTAATTAAATTTTTGGCTTCATTAAGATAATAATTTTTGTAACTACTTGATACAACATTAAAAAATTGATAATTTTAAATTTCGGCCTCGAGTAATAATCTCGCATTGCGCTATAAAAATGCAAAATATTTTTATTACATGACCTTAGAGCCCAATTCTATTTTTATTATTAATATGACTGAAACATTCCTCGAAAAATGTTAGCTTTAATTTTCAATATGTATATAGTAATATATGAAGGTTTAACTAACGTACTAACTCACTAAATAATGGTAATTTCTCCTAATTGTGAAAATTTTATTTTATCGCACCAGTAATAAACAATTTTATTTAATGTTAATTACTTTTAATTAACCAGCAGATGAGTGCCCGACCATAGAAAATCTGACTATTATTAATGTATCTCTCATTATCAAATAGTTTTATTACTTAAATTATTTTATTGGCGTGGTTAAATTATGATTGATGAATTAAAAATGACTTATACTTGAGAAGAAAATCACATCTATCAAATATTGTTCAGCTATAAGAAAAGTAACGCAACTTAAAAACGCAGTATTTATGAAAAATCTACTTGGAATATTATAAAAATTATTTTTAAAATAATATAAAGCTTCTTCTAATTTTTAAGTAATTATTTACTAGGAATTTAATAAAAGTTATGTACTACTTCGATATAAATTTTATAATATTTTAAGTAAATTTTTCTCAAATACTTTATTTTTGAGTTCTATTACTTTTCTTTCAGTAAAGCTACATCAAGTTTGTATTGTATAAGTCTTTCTTAAATTTTTAAACCATTTTCTCATATTTCTTGTTTTCATTTACTGGGAGCAACATCAATAAAAATTTTTAAATTGTTTAATTTATTTTAATATAAATTAACCTGCAAAATCCATTTCTTACTTTCACTTTCTTTTTATTTTTTATCTAATTAAAATTCTATATCAGAAGTTATAGTTGAATTCTGCTTATTCATTTTGGTTTGGGCACTCATCCATATTGAAGTGGTATTTGATATTTGGTGTTCGATATTCAGTATTTTTATATTTTTTTAATATATTTTATGTTTTTCGTATGAACAAATCAAACTGCACGATAATTAATACAATATGTTCCGAAATTTATATGAAGTTTAATTATTTTTTGTTAATTATAATTTGTTGTTATTTAGGCTACTCTGGAAATGAAAAGGTGTTGTTTTTGATGTAACGGAATAGTGTGATGTATTCTATTCTATAATATCTGATTTCGTATTATGGATTATTTTATTATTTATTTGTTTCCAGTAGCTCAGTATGAACCCATTAATGCCACTTTGATCTTAATTAAAATTTTATAGATTTTTTAAACTGTAAAATTATTTATTTCATTGCTATAAGTTAAATATCTTGTGAAATTTCGCACAATGTATCACATTGTTTTGTGTGAATTATATGAGGTGATAAGTTTTATAATAATTTTTTGTGATGTTTTATTTTAAATTTCATAAGTTTTAATGGATTACACCGCCTAGCAAAAGAAGGTGAAATTAGACCTCCTGGGGTTACTTTGGTAAAATAGAACTAAATCGAGAATGAGTTGAACAGGTTTTGAAACTGCCTCCTATATATGGTAGCTCAATTTTATATTTTTACTGTTCATATTTTAATATTTTATTTGTTGTAAATAATTTATTCTTATTTTTATATCATATTGTATTCTTTCTTTCTTCTATGAAATTAAATAATAAGTTCATTGCTAATGGATATTTTTAGAGGTAAGACATCAGAAGACTTTTTTTTGACAATGAAAAATTTATAAAGTTCTTTTAGGTGAATTTTTTGCCACCGGCAAAAATTCACAGTCAACTGATAATGTATGGCCTATTTCAATGACTCCTCTGTAAACTATAAATTTTATTAAAACTGTTTTTCTGTATGCTTGAGTTATAACGAAAACACTTTTGACAAAACTTGTTCTAGCAAGCTTATGAAATGAATTTATAAGTATAACTTGCTATCACAAATATGTTATTTTAAAATTTTTTCGTTTGTACTAATTCTCTGAGGCTTTTTTTCTATACTCATAATCATAATGACTTCTTCCTTGTGAATTTATAATCAAAATATAGCATTTAATATTTAATATAAAGATTAGACTGTCTTGTTGAAGCAATGAAAGTTTTTAAATTTAGATAGAAAATTAGATATTTTTGTAGGATTGTTGTTCGTAGATATAAATCTCCTGTTCTAATATCCATTGAAAATAGGTATATATTTTAAAATATACAACCTATTAGCCAATTTGTTAATTATGAGATATATTGCATATGAAACACAAGAACCACCTCTAATTAAAAAAAAATATTAATTTTTTCAAAATGTGTGATTTAGTCTGAAATTATGTTCAGTGAGGTATAAAGTATTTTAAATTAACTTTGTGATTTTTTTGAGTTATTAGTATTAGGGATATAAGATTTTAATTACTAACAAATGACTGGTTATGTCAAATGAAATTACAAGTTTAAAGGATAATATTAGTAAAATTAGATAAGAGATAATCTATTTGATTACTTAACCAAAAAGTGCTCCTTTGCTTCTGATATGATTTTTATAATGTACACATTTTCATAATTTCCTACTTTGGAAAATTAAATTTTTGTTCTAATTAATAAATTTTAATTTACTGTGCCCCTTATATATGACAAAGCAATTAGTAATAACCTGATATTAACTGTCTAAATTAAAAATTCAAATAATCAAAACGATAACCTGTAAAATGTTGTTGATCTCGGTTTTTGCAGGCATTTTCAAGAAACAGGGTCATAATGACAATAACTTTGTCTTAATGGCAAAGAGGTATAATTTTTTGTATTTTAAGTGATATTTAAAAAAAATATATAAAGTTATCATACACATACACAGGCTCCTTATTGTATGGTTAATGATCAATTTTTTTGGTTTGTAGCATGATATTATAAAGCCTAAAGCCTTCTCAATAACACAAAAATAATTTTTCAAATCGGACGACTAGTTCCTAAAATTAGCTTAGCACATGTAAACAAAGTCTTCAGCTTTATATTTTATAATATGTTTACTAATTGGTAAATTGTAATTGCATTAACTCTTTTTATATTAATATCACCTGCAAAAACTTACATTTCATCTTGTATAATATAACCTGATACAAAGAGCATTCCTATTGTATAAATAGCCTCAAAAATTATTTATATATTTTTGTTACAGTATTTTTAGTGAGCAATATATTATACTTTTATTTTTTCATTTATTACAGATTATTAATTTCATTAAGAGTTTTGCTAATGGATAACTTTAAAAATTGCCTCAAGTTCTTTTTTCTCAAAATGGACCGAAGCGATGAAATATTACATTTTAATTATATTATTTCAAAAATTTTTCGAGACCAGGTAATATTTATCAATAAATCAATTTAATATCCAAAACAGTCTCAACACTATTTATTTATTTGTCCTACGTTTCGGCCCTTCTAGCCATCCTCAGGGACATCTAAACATTTAACAGCTTATATTACAACTTCACTTTTAAACATTTACAATAACATTATTATTTACTATATAATATAACATACCTTCAACATAAAATTCCTAAGTAAAAAGTATGTTATATTATATAATAAATAATAATGTTATTGTAAATGTTTAAAAGTGAAGTTGTAATATATGCTGTTAAATGTTTAGATGTCCCTGAGGATGGCTAGAAGGGCCGAAACGTAGGACAAATAAATAAATAGTGTTGAGACTGTTTTGGATATTAAATTGATTTATTGATATTACATTTTATTTCTGGCATCTCAGGAATCGAGGATATTTTTTTACTAATGAAAAAAATGAACTAGGTTATTATTGATTGAATTCAAAATTACAATTAACACTTTTTTTCTATAATTTAAAATATAAATGCAGTTCTAACTGTCCTATATTCTATGGACTGTGTAAGGTACATAGCTGTTTTCCCACAGCAGGGCATTCAATTCATAAATTAATCTATAATTATGATCGGGAAAAAAAAATTCTTCAACATATTTTTTTCTTGTTTTTCCATTAGGGAACCTCTTAAAATTATTTTTAGTTACCCTATTGTAGTGATTATTGACCAAAACATTCTTCATATTTGAAATTTAGACAATCAATTACATACAATTTGTACTGAAGTATCGAGAAAAATCGATTAATACATCACTCAGAAGACATGCTTATTGATTGAAGATCAATCAATAGTAAATAATGTTTGTAACAATAATTCTTCTAAAATGGTTTTCAAATGATGTACCAAATTTATTGTATATTTTTCAATTGTATTTTCATCCTAGTTAATAATATTTAATTATATATTAAAAATTTGATGGTAATATATTATTTTTTTTCTTCATGTGATCATTAATTTGATTGTTTCCTTTTAATATATTTTATTTTTATTCCTGTAAATGCTTGTAAATTTATTTTTAATATTGATGTAACAATTTCTAATATGAAAATTGTATGTTAAAATTTTATAATGGATATTTTCTGACACTAAATATTTTTGCATTCCAATCAGATTACTAAAATAAAAATTTTTTAGGCACAATTTTTAATTTATTTTAAATCCTGTTTCCTTTAATGTTCAACATTAGTGGTTTTGTGGAAAAAATCTGTTGTGGTGTGCGTATCACACAAATTTCGCTTGCTATAAAAATTCATACTTTAACTTTATTTCTGCCAGCCAAGAAAATCACAGTTTAACGAAACTATGTGTATCAATGTGATCAGAAAAGATTGGGAGGTCTCAGTTTTTTCCGATTCGAACCCCTATGTCTATTTCACATTTTCTCCTTTAATTATTTATTAAATTCTTTAATATTTTTTATTTATCCATGGTTTATTATTGCTAAGAATAGATACTGGTTATTTATTTCAAATTTAGAGAGAAAGAAATATTTTATTCATGCTGCCCTAATATATCAGGTTGCTACATTACACAGCATACTGATCAATCCATGACTGGACAAATATAAGTTACATATTTTTACAGGATATAATATAATACATAGATAACATTTTTTTTTTCTTCCACAGTTTTCTTTTACAATTAAAAAAACTTGGTATTTTAATATTAATAAATTATTCGTATTAGCCAGTGTTAAAATATTTTATGAAGCACCAATCTGTGATAAAATATACATGAGCTATTGATTTGCCTAAATAAAACATAAGGAGATAAGAGTTTAGAAATTTCTAATTAATATACTTGCTTAATAAACTAATCTCTGAACATGATGTAGCTGATTGAGTAAATAAATCCTGTCTATAAGCATACAATATGAAAAAGTTACAAACTTATTTTCATGCTGCTCAAAGTAGAGACGAAGAATCTTACAGCAGAAAATTAGTTTTTGAAATCAAGTCAATCGTACACAATAAACAATATAAACCCTTTTCTCATTAAATAGTGAAGAAAAAAGTAATTAAATATTTTTCTTGTTCGTGGCAGTTTTCCTTGGATATCTAATAATAATACTAAGTATTCAATTTTTACATTCAAAAAAGAATATTTTATCACAAGTGTTACCATCTGATAGATAATTCAATTCTTGGACACATATCGATTCTTAATATATCAAGGAGAGAATAACATACAAGAAATTAATAGTACTCCCCATGTTCCAATGACAAGAATAAGGTTAATTTTTAATTTTAAAAAACTGAAAATAGATTTTTTTTTTAAATGATAAATATTTTGGAGGAATGAACAGCTGTAATACTGTAAAGGTGAAATATAAAAAAAAAATGTTTGAAAAACATTCATGTTATTTATTTACAATAAATATAAGTGTACTTATTACTTAAGGACTAAAAACATAACAATACTAATTTGCACTAATAGCTTTTATTTCTCCTAGTTCTAATTCTTGCAATAAAGCCTTTTTCTTAGAAAAGTAATCCCTATACCATAGGATGTGTTGCTTCTTCTCTTCAGCCGTGAGCCAATGGTTACGAGACAGTCCGACACAGACTAGTTCCATGAAATGTCTTATTGGACCCTTATCAGGGCACCAATCTTCGAGATGATTTTCAAGAAATATGTGTTCAGTAAAATCTACCTTTTCTTCCTCATCCAGGCCTAAAAGTAAATGTAAAAAACAAGAATGGATTAGATATCAGACAAAATAAAAATAAAGTTACTCAATAATTTTAACATTAAATTTTTTAATTCACAACAGAAAACATATATTGATAACTAGTGAGTTGGATGGGTTAATGGAGGAATGACATAATAAGGATGATAAGAACATATAAACCTCTCTTAGTATTTAAGTTGTAATTTATTCTTAATTAAAGAGATTCATTCTTTAGCCAACCATATGCAATTGTTGGGTTCAAGAATCCTAAGAATGAGAAGATTTTCTAAATTTTTTGTGGACATCATGGTTTGTTCATTTTGCCAATGAGAAATAAATATAAAACCATATTTCTCAAGAACTATTTTGATTTAAGAGAATGAAAGGACTTGTTTTCAAGTCAGGAGGTGCCAATCATTAACAAGGATAAGAAAGAATTCATCATCATCATCATAATTGGCGCGACAGCCCGTTACCAAGCCTTGGCCTCTTATAGTAGCTTCTGCTAGGCTGTCCTGTCTTCTGCTGCAACTCTCCAGATCGGGTTCCCATAAGGACCCAGGTATCCGTTGAAACAGCGTCCGACTATCTCATGTTCAGCTTCCAAACTCGTCTCTTTCCATGTAATTAATCGGATAGGAACTTATTTGTGATGTCATCGCCATGCATCCTCGCCACATGACCTGCCCATCGGAGTCTACCCAACCTTATAAATTTGACATCATTATCTCTGTACAAAGCCGAAAGCTCCGCGTTCTTCCTTCTTCTTCACACATTGCCCTCTTTAACAGGTCCAAATATTTTTCTCAGAATAAATCTTTCAAAGACTGCATCAAGTCTCGCACATTCAGTTTTAGTGAAGGCCAAAGTGATCTGTATCCGCACGTGACAATGGGACATATAGTGATTTATGTTATCTCCAGCTCTCAAGTACTTCATCTTGTTCTCATTACCTATAAGACCCAGTTTTCTTGTAGTACCCTCCAGAGCAAGGAATGACCCTCTCAGGCTTCTTTCCAATAATGTCGAAATTTATCGGCGTACCATAGTAACTGAACTGTGCTGTTAAATATAGTGGTATGGAGTTGAATACCTGACTCGTGAACAGCCTTCTCCCCTGCAAAATTAAAAATGAGACATGTGAGAGCGTCGCCTCGTCTCACACCACAATTAGTGTCGAAGGAGTCTAATAAGTCCTGACCAATGCGAACAACACATTTATAAGAAAGAATTAGGAATCAATTAGTCCAGAGGGTTATTCCACATTGAATAAACTTTTAAACCTTACCATCTCAGATTTTCTTATAGGGAAGTAGACAAAGAGCACACAAGCATATTAATGTGTCCAAAGAGATAATACCTTGAATAACTTAACATTCATTTGTGCTACAGGGCCAGATGAATATATCAATAGTGTTTGATATTGTTCAAACAATGTTGTGTTATAATTTTTAATTACGTAACCATAAGACAAAATTTTGAAAAAGAAATGGATATATTTAATAAGGTAAAATTGAATATATGCTTTAATTATATACAAAAATTGTTGATAAATGTTACAATTGTAGGAATAATAGTACTGGATGATGGGTAAACCCAAAGCGTTGTACTAGCAAATATAAAATACTGAAAATATTCCAAAGCAAATTTATTTTCATCTCAACATTTTAATATAAAAAGAACAAACAACTTCCTAGGAAAAAATCAAAATTTTCCACCAATTTCACACAGAAGTTGAAGAAAACCTCACTCATGTCACTGAAATCGAACTATTTTAATGAGGAAGCAGCTGATATAATGAGTCTTATCAAAATAATTAGAGCCATTAAAAAAAAAAATGATAAAAAAAGTGTATAATCGATGATATTAAATGGCACTTCTGGTAAGTCAATTTTAATTAAACAGTTGCTTAGACATCCTAGACCCATACCTACACATTATATCCCCTTACTATATATTTCATATATAGGTAAATAATTTTAAAAACAAACCTTGCTCATTGTTGATGGGAAATTTCCACAACATGCCCCTTTCCGTCCACTGTATCATCTGTTCGTAAATATTCGAAGGAGGATGGGTAACAAGTAGTTGAAGTTCTCTCTGCTCCATTTCTTCCCACGTTGGTAAAGGTTCTCCAGTATCGCTTGATTCCTCACGTTTAAATATACCAAGTGGTTTCTCACCAAAGAGGTCAATTTTTACTCCAACAACTCTGAAAAATTATAAAGTATAATGTATTGTGACTGTTACATTGACATATCTCTTACCAAGCTTTGGGAAAACAATTTTTCTTTCACCCTCTATTCCAAAATTCATCCTCATATCAAACCTTAAATCTTAAACAATATTTCCTCGCTTAAACTCCTCCCTTAAACACATTTAATCTTAGTAGTCAAAGCCAAAACCTTCTAAGCTAACCAGAAACTCCCTACCATCTGGACCAGAATTTAGCAAAGTAGGTTTTCAAAACATGCAGCCCAGAAGAATTGCCAATTTTGTCTAAGCTTGTTCTTCATAACATATTATGTTTGAATAAATTTAAATTCTTAATGCAATTAAAATAAAGCAGTATTCTACTGTTTTTTCATAGTTTACTGTTTCTTTTAAACAAAAAAAATGGAAAATATATAATTCACTTTACAAATATGTTTGTTAGGTTTAAGAAATATCCAATAACTTGGTGCTTTTTGAGAAGTAAAATGAAAAAAAAAAAAAAAGATTAAATAAATAAGGATAGGAGGACTTAAGTTAGAGAATTACTTACTGTCCCCTCGAAGGTCGGAAAAATGGTTTGTTTTTTAACTCCATTCGAACCTGTTCAGCTCGGCTAACTCCTGATTCCGTCATCGGCTTTTGCTTTGGTACTGTTGGAGTTGTTTCAATTTCCATTCCTGAAAGAAGCTCCCTGAAAATAAATACATTATTTAATATTAAATTAAAATTACCTGACATAACCAAACCGTAGGCCATTATAATATCCTAACTAAGTGAACTTTTAAAAGACTAATAACAAAAACCAAAACAAACTGTCAACTTTTCTTTCAAAAGATTTATTTTTTAGCATTTAAGTAATAAAATGAAAGTTAATAAATGAAATAATACATGACAATATTTCATTGCAAAATGAGTAATTTTAATAATTTCCAATTTAAAAAAATAAATACATATACAATATAAATACTTCAGGGACAATTACTTTTGTAAAACTTTTTATCAATATTTATTACTTATTTTCCTTTTTATTTTTTTTGAGAAACCGATGTTTCAGAGCACTCATCCATCTATTTTCTTAAACATTGATGTTTTATTATACCTCCTACACTTTGTGTGATCCCACAGTTTTTTTCTTTATCCATATAAAATTTACTTAGTAATTTTTTTTAAACTGTTATTATTATCAACTACCTATTCAAATATCAATGCAATAATGTGATAGAGGGAATTGATATTTGAATAGGTGGGTTTGGTTCCCTTTTAATTAAGAAACAGTTTTTAAAAAAGTGATCAAATAAATTTTATATGGATAGAAAAAGACACAGAAATCAAAGCGGAATAATGGATATAATAAAACATTATTGTATAAGAAAATAAAAAGTTTTTGAAAAATACTCTTCACTGAAGTGTTTATATTATTAAATTGAGACTACATTTTACTGTATTTTTATAATATTTTAAATAATATTATTTTTT
>NW_027111178.1:151942-154650 GCF_000696795.3 Halyomorpha halys | reverse complement strand
TGTAAGTCTCTGGACTATAAGAGATGTAAATAAATAAAATAAAAAAATATTAAATTGAAACTTTTGTTTCATGATTGACTTTTATTTTTACTGCTTTGTTCTTATGGTTCTTAGCATGATCTTTTAAAGCCTAAAGTCTTCCTCAATAAATGGTCAATCTGATAGTTCCAAAAAATTAGTGTGTTCAAATAAACAAACTTTTCAATTTTATTATTACTAAACTTTCTAGGGGCCATGAAGATAATGCAGTTAAAATTTGGTAAAGATTGGTCAAGTGTTTCTTATGGCCAAAGAAGAAATTATTTTTATTTATTTATTGCTATTTACAACTGTACACTATAATACATTTAGTAAATTTGATCTTAGTTAAAATGAAGTGTTACAGGTGTGTAGAGAAACTACCCATTGGTAGCACTCTAAAAGAAATTATTCAGCTAGAAATACTAATTGTTTTGGTACATCACCTAACTAAAAAATTAAGGATGGATAAGTAATCTCTACTTTGAATCAGATAGGAATAGACAACGAGGAAGTATGTTGGGGACAAGAATTTTTGGAAACTACTAGCTGCCAGAAAGTCAAAAGCTTTTTATAATAAAAATAATTGTAACCAAGGAAATGATTATTAGTTGATAAATAATAACAGTGATAATAATACTACAGTAATATTAAAAGAAAATTTTTTAGTCTCACTTCAACGTGTCATTTGCAGCAGCTTTTGCAACACTTTCTGCAAGAGGCTTATTCTTATAAAGAACACGATGAAGAAGCTGTGCTTCTGTTTCTTCTGGCTTTCCGTCTAAGCCTTTGGCAATTTCTTTAGCTGAATCAACAATTTTTTCACCTAAAATGTTCATGCAAAGTTAATAATTATGAAATCTCATAAGACATAAATTGTGAAAATTTTCTTGATTTATAAAAAAAATGAATTGTGGCGGTCTTGGGACAGGCTGATAGAAATGAAACTTCAGGAAATGAAATAATATATTAAAATTTTAATAATAATCACCAAGCGTTCCCTCTTGTAGCCTTAGGTAGAAAATATTAGTTCCAGAATAATAATAATAGTTAGAATAGAACAGTCATTTCTTCTAGCAGGAAAAGTTTGCTAACTTCAATAGGAGAGAATAAGTTAGCACTCAATCATGCACTGGACTGCTTTAGCAACTCGGCACTAATGGGATTGTCAAGCTACTGTAGGCTCCTACTCTCTTGTTACAATATAAACCTTTTACAGCTAAAATCATGAAATTAATTTATACCCATATACTTTTTTTTTTCATGAGTTACAAAACGTAGGTAAATAAGTTTCACTTAATAAAACAAAAATGAATTATTATTAATAAAGTTAATTTTTTCTATTTTCAGTGACTCTGAATTTTTTTTTTTTTTTTTTTTTTTAGTAAACTGAAGGCTATAGAATTCAATTAGGAGTGTACTATGTATTCGCACAAGCCGTGATACCTCATAAGTAAAAAAAAAATTAACATTACAATATCCATACTAATTAAATTATAAAAAATCAATGACTCATTATCCAAACACTAGTCGCATCTATCATTTAGTATAAGTATTTTCTTTTAGTTTCTGACTTCAACGATTCTTTCGAGAAATCTAGAATTTTGAAATAATAAACATATTACATATATTAACAATGAGTAATAACTAATGATAAAAATTAATTTTGATTAGATAAGTACAACACAAAACAATATATGATGTACACTATATTATCATAAAATTCTGGCCTGTCAGTAATGAGAGCACTTTTAATGCTACTTCTTTCTGGAGCCAAAATAAAATAAGCCTAACATAACTTAGATAAATCACATGCACCTTAGTTCTCGTTTTAACTAATTTAAACATCTGAAAATAATGAAATATAATAGAAGAGAAACATAAATTATTACCCACAAAAACGTTTTCCTAAAATTAGTTGAAATTATGTACCTAGATTCTTAGTCTTTTCAGGGCGTTTCTTTTTCACTGGCAGAATAACAGGTTCAGAAGTTCTCGTTTTTACATTTTCTGTAGTTAGTGAATCATCCTGGAAATGTATTCCGATCAGATTAGTCGCACCATTCCAATAATCTAAAAATATCCTAAACTATGTCTCATAACTAAATTCTCAACAATTCACCTTCAATTAAACTAAATTAAGCACTATAAAAAAAAAAAATACAAAACCTTAATAATATCCTGTAAAAGGGAATGTAACTTGTCAGCAGCTGATGATTTTTTCGAGGATTCATCTTCACTTAATCTAACAGAACTAATGGATATTCTTCTAACACCTTCTTCATTCCAAATGAACCTTAAAATAATTCAAAATAAGAACAGAGTAGGCAAGTTTAAAATAAAAATACAAAAATCAAAATTTACTTTAAAAATCTTCTTGATAGTAATGAAAATGCCATTTTAAAATAAGTTATTCTACACGATTAAAATAATAAACATTTTTATTTCAGCAAGCAAAATAACCTCTTATTATTATCAATATAACCTTCCTGTAATCACCTCGTGAGCTAATCAACACCAAAGAGATAGTGTTAGCTGTTATGTGTTTGAACTTCTGTATTTTAGTTCTATATTTACCATATAAAATGTTTAATAATGGGAGGATGTGATAAAAGAATAAATAGAATTTTAAATCGAAGTTGACTACATCTCTTCAGCTCTTGAAAAGAAACAATACTGCTCGGGTGCCT
>NW_027111178.1:129773-151462 GCF_000696795.3 Halyomorpha halys | reverse complement strand
TTTATTTTAGTATGTATGAGATCATTCATCAATATTACCTATTGCCCACAACTGTGTGGCAGATTGTAATATCTATCAATAAATAAATCTATCAAATCAAAAAAAAAAATTGAAGATCTGTCAAATTATCAATAAAACGAGCAAATTTTAAAGTTGCCGATGTTTTGATGTACTATTGTGGGTTTCAATACCACGTAGCTTGATAGAGGATTTTGACCTTGCAGGGCCCTGGATATATATAATACGATACTGGTCATTGAAATATTGGGCAATAAATATTCCAGTTTTCGAGGAATATATTATATAATATAATATATATATATATCCGCAAGATGTCTATTTTATTATTCTGTCTATCTGGTGGTAAGTCCTAAGAGTAGGAAGGTAAGCGCCTAGTGTCGATTGTGAAAAGCAAGCTCTGAGTGTGTAAACCTTAGATCCTTGTTGGAGGACAGAGGCAACTGAGATGTATTCGCCCTCAGTTACGCACACAAGTATCAAGGAAGGAGGCGAGACCCAAAGGAGATTTTGAAAATAGTGCTATGGGGGAATATAAATAGTGATAAAATTATCTGATCCAGTAGTAATGTGTTAACTCCCTGTATCCTTCCAAGTGAGGAACAAAGAGAATTAAAATTGGTAGAGTAACTACCTGGGTAGTAAAGACCGATGAGAGGCACAGCCTGAAGAGAATGGCTTAAAGTGGATCAAATAACTCCAATTTATTTTTTATTTTTTAAGATAGTATATTTATAAATATAACAATAAATTACATATTTATTTAGTGATATCACTAAAACATATATAACAAATTTTCATGAGACGATTCTTTCTTGAATCGCAGCCGCCAAGTCGGCCTTTAACGATTTTAGGGGCAGTTCCTAAAGTTATAGTTGTGGGACCCTTTCTAATACTATTTTGTGCCCCCGCCCCTTCGTAAGGACAGAGGACTTTCTGAGTTTCTGGGAATTATGGGATACACTTGACATAGGAGTGTCCGAGGGGTACAAATTCGTCCATAATGAAGAAGTAATTTATTTAATTTATATAACCCCCTGCTTAAATGATTAATTATAATAAAACTTTCTAAATTTTTGCTAAATTACATAGGATTTTGTCATCATTTATTCCCCGTTGTCGGGCCAGTTTTACAAAGCCTACTGTTACAAAAGGGGCACACACTCTGGGACACTCGCCTTCCTCGAAATAAGTATAGTAAAAAAAAAAATACCTCAAAACTAATATATTCTGATGCCAAATTGAAACTGGTAAAAGTTTCCATTATTCTGGTAAGCTGGTAATTACTAGAAAAGTTGAACTAGATTCAATCTAATTCATCTTGAGCTGTGGCCGGGGCATTCTGATGACGTAATAGCTGATCAGAGTAGACACCAAGTTGAGCAGTTGTAGTTATGACAATGTCCTACTTCTACTGTATTGTTTGGAGGTTGTAGTTGTGTTTTCGAAGGTGTTTCTGCATTGTCACATAACTTATTACAACTTCATCTCAGTATCATTCTGAAACCATGGCTTTAGAAGCTTTATTGGGCGTTAAAGAGAGCTTTGTGCATCCTTTTGCCGCCGAAGAAGAGGGAAAGGGAGACTTTGTTGTTAATAGTTTTAATAATCAGTTACAATTATCTTTACCTCCTCTGGCCAATGTAAATTTCTTCAATAGTTTTATCTTATTTATGATAACTTGAATGATATATTGGTTTTAATTTTATGTTTCATGTTTTAGCCATTATCTAGCAGAACAAACTTTGAATCTGAGGAATGTGGAAGAAAAATCAAAATAAATTTTGATCATGGTACTACAACTCTGGGATTTGTTTATAAAAACGGTGTTATTTTAGCTGTTGATTCAAGGGCTACGGGTGGGCAGTACATTGGTAAGTTAGTGGTATCAAATATCAACTATTGAAATTCTATTAAATTTTTTTTATTTTCTGTATTGAAGAATAATATTCTTAGGAAATTATTTACTTTTCGGATGCAATTTAACATAGTGTAATTTGTTTATTGCATTTAAATATATATGCTGGTAAGATGCTTCTTTTTCTTCACGCTTTTGCAGCAAATTGTTAGTAGCCTTGTTTTGTAATAATAATAATTAAGTTAACAAGCTTTACGGTTTAATGGGGGTAATATTATAAATCTTGAATTAAGGTCTTATATGATATAAATATATAATAAATTACAGACAGATTTATAGTTTTAGAGGACCTTTTCCCCTTATTAGGATTATTCCATACCTCCCAATGCCTCAACCAGCTACCCATCCTAACTAAGGGGGATCCTGCAATTTTAAGATCCACTACTGTTATCAACAAGGCCCAGATTTTTATGCAGTCAAAAAGTCCAGAATATACCATATATTATGCAATAAAAACTGAAATGTGAAAAAAAAATGTAATATACAACTAAAAATCTTCATGTATATATGCATTATGTTTCATATATATATTTTTTTCTTTTCTGTTGCAAATTGTAAGTTTTTAATATTTCGATATTTCAGGTTAGAAAGTGTGTCATATTATATTTTTAACTCTATAATTTATTAATCGTTTTAATTATTTACATATTTTGGTTTATAAAAACAAGGAAAAACAAAATTTGAGATAAGTTTTCATTTAATTTTATCTCTTCTATTTCTTTTTCTATTTTATAAACCAAAATATGTAAATAATTAAAACGATTAATAAATTATAGAGTTAAAAGTATAATATGACACACTTTCTAACCTGAAATATCAAATATTAAAAACTTACAATTTGCAACAGAAAAAAAAAAACTGACAAGGTAGACAAAATAAATAAAATACAAATGAGCAATATTTTCTGCATTAAAATTATTACAAGATGCATTTCTAAATTTGATTCTGTAAATCCTTATTTTTGTCTTTTAAAATATTTTTATAATTAGAGAATGCTCTTTCTACATCGTAGTACATGATGGGTGCAAATTTCTATGCATTTAAAATTTTAGTATTTTATTCAATGTCACAAAATACAATTGAGTCATTCCCATTTAATATTACATTAACATCTTCTAGAATGGCCAGTCCTGAGTTTTTAATAAAAACATCTTCCACTTTTTCTTTCTGTAATTCTCCTATTTGGCCGAGCACGTGAAATATACTCTCTTTAAATTGTTTTAATAATTTTAAACTTTCATCCAACAACAGGATTGTTTCCTGAAATTGGTTCAGTTACTTGAAATAAAACTAGGACGTGCATTATTAAAAGTAAGGTTATTGATTAACATTGTTATTGAACTAAAAAACTAACTTTTAGGTAAAAATATTGTGTGATAAGTGAATGATAATAGTATTGAGTTAATATGTGGTTAAAAGTTTTGAAATTTAATGGAAAATTGATGAAATAGGTTGATTTGACTAAATTTATTGCCATGGGCAGAATCATGGGATGTGAGGTGTAAATTTATCACTAGGTTAACCGAAAGTTGGACATTTAAAGTAATAATTAGGAGTTTTTGAGACTTAAAATAGATACAAAATTTTCTATTCAAGCTATAAAACCAGTCTCAAAGAAGTGATAAGATTATGTATAAAATAAGAAATAAGTTGGGATTTATAGATAAAAGCTCAGTCCATATTACATTCATGGAAAATTATTCTAATTATCTTTTTTTTTAAGGTTCTCAATCAATGAAGAAAATCATTGAAATCCATAAATATTTGGTTGGTACCATGGCGGGTGGTGCTGCTGACTGTGTTTATTGGGATAGGGTACTTGCTAAGCAATGCCGCCTTTATGAACTTCGGAATAAGAGCCGTATTTCTACTGCTGCAGCTTCAAAGCTCATGGCCAACATGGCATTTTCATACAAAGGAATGGGATTATCGATGGGCATGATGATTGCTGGTTATGACAAAAATGTATGTAAAAGTAATTTTATGTTGTCTATTATGATTTTAGTAAATATGTTTAATCAAAATATTGTTTATACTTTTCAGGGTCCTAGTCTGTATTATGTTGATTCCGAAGGTCAGAGAACAAAAGGCAAAGTTTACAGTGTTGGTTCAGGTTCTGTCTATGCTTTTGGTGTTCTAGACTCCGGTTATTCATTTGATTTAGAAGATAATGATGCTTATGAGCTGGCACGAAGATCCATTTATCATGCAACTTACCGAGACTCTTATTCTGGTGGCATTATTAGAGGTAATGGGATTAATAATTTTGTACATAATCTATGTTGACTTTCTAAGTAACTAGATAATGTAGTAAAAATAATATTCAACTTCTCTTAGCTTATGCTTTGATTAAAATGATTAATTTTATTTTTAATTACAGTGTATCACATGAAATCAACTGGATGGGAAGTTATTTCTCAACAAGATTGTTTGGAACTCTACCATAAATATAAAGATGATAAACCATTGTTAACACAATAATTTTAATACTTTCATATAATTATCTTTGATATATTTTCTGTATTACATTTTATTTATGTGAATACAATGTTTCTTAATATAATATTGGATAATAAAATATCATTTTTTATTAGCCTACAGGAATATATTTTATGTCATTATTATACCTATAATCATTTATATTTGTGATATGCTATACTGAAATATTTTAAATTCTATAAAATTTGTATTAAACTCATACTATGTTGTACTGTAGAATTCAACAAATATCACACTGTTCGGTAAAGTTAAATTGTGAATTTTTTTTGTTATCATCATTTATCAAAGAGATGGAAGGCTAAGGGTGCAGTCAGAAAATAAACCAAACAATACTCAGTTCAATCTGTAGTGGTGCTCCGTCCTAAGTTGTTGGCCTTCTGGGATTGATTCTTCCTAGCTGATTGTAGAGAATAGTTTAGAATAGAATATCCACCCTTACCTCCATGATTTTATTGATGGTCAACCATATAACATAATAAATTATTTATAATGATAAAACAAAGTTTAAAAATTAAATGAATGCAATACTTTAATGAGAGGCATGATCTGCTCTACCATCACAATTTGATTATAGCAGAAATATAAAATATCTCAGTGGCAGTATAAAGTTTGAAGATTGGTGGTAAATTTTTTGTTTTATAACAAACATATTTTACTGACAAAGGATCTTTTAAACAACTATTAGACCATAGTATTAAGAAAATATTTTTAATATTCCTGGTTAGTTAAAAACTATAGAAAGAAGACAGTTGACCGTATGAAGTAGATTGTAGGGAGATAGTCCGGGTGGCGGTCAATAAAGGTATCAAAATAGTAAAATAAAACTATTTATTGTAAACCAGCACTTCGCCCCATTTTGCAGGGCTATCAGAATGGAGCACTGAGAGCGACTAACATTCAGTTGTTCAGTGCCAGTGACATTCTGACAGCCCTGCTAAGGGGGGTTTTTACGATAAATAGTTTTCTTTTACTATTTTGATACCTTTATTGACTCCCACCCGGACTGTCCTGGTACAATGTAAAAACTATAATTTTCATTTTATTAAATGAACTTATTATTGTTTTGGAAAACTCATGTGTTTAAGAACTATTTTTTCTGTGAAATCTTAAAAATGATTTTAGTGAATTTAAAATGATAAATCTGATTCTGCAATATGAGCTAAGACATTAGGGAATGGAGTTATAATTAAAAGAATTGTAGTTAACTTAGAATTTGTAGGTAAGCAGTTGAAAAAAAATTACTGTTCATCTTCATCTATGTGATTTTCTTTAGTAGTTTTGATTTAATCTTGATCTCAATAAAAAAAATGTCTACTGATTACCTTTTGTTTTATATGTCCTCTATGCAACATGGGGGACCATCTTTTGGCGTGTGTTGGTCTGGAGGATGTTGAGCGAGATGCGGACCAACTAAGGGGAAGAGTCAAATTGTATTGGGCTGCGAGAGGGGAAAAGGGCGTAATAGCCCACTTCCTGTGGCATAGGAAAAAAAACAAAAAAACTTTTTTTACTAAACACAAGAAGCATTTTTAAAATTTTTGTTTTACATTTTAATGGAAGGTAGCATACTATTATATTTTTTTAAAAATTCTTCATAGCTATTTATAATAAGTAATTTCTTTTTTTACTCAAAATATACATGTGCATGAAAAAAAGAGATGATGCAACCCACAAGGGATCAAGGAAATTTAATATATCTTTTGTTTCTCCAGAATAATTATTCAAATTATTTCCATGAATTAGTATGTTGTTCTTATTGTGAAAGTTAAAAAATCCAATAGGTGTTTTTAATGGAACGTTTAAGATACATACGTAAAATATAAATCATATTTTCACATTTTTGACACTCTTTTCATAGTTTTTAGAAAAATATCTAAAAATTAATCTGTTGAACAGTAATATAAGATTTATAAAATTTATTAATAAGACAGTTAATTTATTAGTAAGACAGTTGAATGAAATTGGATTTTATTAAACAACTTTGTTTATCATGAACTGTTTGGAAGCCTACAGAATTTAAGTGATATGCAATCAAGTCATATAAGAACAATACAATGAGAGACAACTAAACAAATAACTTATTTGATTGTTACATAAATAAATGTAAACTAACCTCGATACATTAATAAAATTTGTAAACAAATTCGCTAAAAAGTTTATAATAAAAAAAATTTCTTTCATAATACTGGCATATATTTATTAGTTGAATTGACAGAAATTATTGCTAGATGAGGAAATAAGTAGAGCATATAAAAAAAAAAAAATCCATTTTAATGATTTTTTAAAATTTTAATTAGAGACTGAAAAAGCAATTTCAAACGTCTAAATACTTACTACAATTAAAAGTTTAGAAAAAATAATAAATAAAAATTATTTAAAATATTTATCGAAGTAAAAATCCCTATTTTTCTCTCAAACATCACATATATTCTTCCATTTTAGTAATTCAACTTGTTTTTTTAATATCCAAGTTACGTGAGTTAAAGGAATTAACAGAACACAATATGCCATTGAACTACATCATGAAATTGTGAAGATGAAAAATACTTGAGGTCTATATAGGACTTCAATGTAAATCTTGGAAAAACAAATCAATGTTCAGCAACAGTCATAATAATTATAAACTTACATATTTTAATACTTTAAAATTAATCTAAAAATATATAAAACTTGGTTTTAAGATAATCTCTCCAGTCATTCAAGGTGACATTCCTGAGAGATTCATTTATAACCAATGACGAGAATGAAACCAGTAAAATACACTACAATTATAGGAGATAAATTTAAGTCATTCACTTACAATTATGTCCAAGAAAGGCATAATTGTGTTTATTATAAGCAGTCATAAAAGATCCAAGAAAAGGAAGAAAGTCACAATCAAGGTTTGGGCATCCCAATAAAATAAATTTCATTTAGGTATATGGCCTTCAGGAAGTTAAATAAATAAATTCATCATAAAATAAATTATAGGGCAAATTAAAAATAACTACTTATTTATTGGAAAAAATAAATACAGAAATATCAAAATTATAACCCATAATAATCTTTCCCACACAGTCTTATTAATTATAAGTAATTATAAAACTAATCTTACAAGACACAGAATACAGTTTTATTAGAAAATTAATAGAATTAATATTAAAAAACATTAGTTTTTTTTCATAATATAAGAGTCATGTAAGGTTCCTATTCAAAATATTTACCTCTTTCATAATAATCAATACTACATCACAAAATTTTAACAATGGTAACACCCCATTCTCCAGTAATGATCCACTCACAATATTGTGCAATAGTCCCAAGAAGTAACAAATATATGCCTAATTTTAAAGCAATGCTCAACAATCTTGTTTATGTATTTCATACATAAACGCATTAGCCGGTGCATAAACAGCCAAACATTCCGCAGTCCCAAAATCAATGTTAACAATTAAAAAAATAATTGTATAAAATAATCACAAGTATTCATATGAGGTATTCATTTTGAGAAGAACATTTCATTTAAATTTATAAAGGTTTCTCAGGAAATTAAATTATACAGAATTTACTGGGAAATAGCAAAACTAGATCAACAAAAGGTGGAAAATGTCTTTAAGAATTTAGTTTGCTCTTCTCAAATAAAATGCCTCACTACAAAAAAAAAAAATAGAAGAAAATGCATCAAATTAGTGCTATTACTGGCCATCTAAATAAGACTTAGATAAAAAACATAAATTTAAACAGACATTACATAAAAGGCACAATAATTAATTCAACAAAATATTTTTCAAAACCACCATAAATGCTAAATCTTTCAGTTTTATTTATCTTTGACAGATTCTTCTTCAACCTTCAGTTTGAGCTGTAATTTATTGTGTTCTTCTGACAGTCTGTCGTATTCTGTTTCCAAAGACTTGGCTTGAGATATGACGGCCTCCTTATCCTTCTTCAACCGATCAATCTCTTGTTCCTGTGATTCAATTTTTTCAGTCAATTTGTTCAATTCTTTTTGATGAGCTTCATTAGAACTGTTCTGGGCATCTTCCCCTGAGCCTTGCATAAAGGAACGGGCAGCAGCAGTTGCTGATTTAGCCTGTTTAAGAGCAGCCTCATTCTCGGCAGATAGTTCTGCTTGCTTCGATATGAGTTGAACAAATCTCCTAATTACAAGGGTGAGAAAAAGAGAGAATCCAGAAATGTAGAAATTGCGCTGAGCTCTGAACAGTCTCATACTGATCTGTAGTTCATTTTCCAAGTGAGAGTGCTCATGAGGTTCCATACTTGAGTATTTCCTCATTTCACGAATTGAATCCAGTAAAAATAAGACAAGGACTAAAACAATAAGACCGAAGTACCATAGTGCTTGCCTGGATAGTACTTGCAAGAAACGCGATTTAAGTAAACTATTCCATCTTCTAGCAGAAATCAGCGGTAAAACGAATAAGAGAACTAAAGCTATTTCAGCATACAAAAACGTCGCAACTAATGTCCACTGTATACTCATCTTGAATACTGCCCTTCACCAACGGTTTCAACAAAATTAGTAATAATGAAAGGACACGACTTATAAAAGCCTTATCACTGACTCACTACAAGATGCAACTTGAACACAGATTACTCAGCCTAAGAGATATGAATAATCATTTGTGAACTGATAAGGTATTTGTCTTTAAATAGATTAGAGTGGTTTCAAATTTAAATATTTATTAATTTTAGAATCATTTTAAAAATAAAATAAAATGGTTAAATGTATTTGTAAGATTTTATTTTATGACAAAGAGGTAAGAGTAAAAGATGGCGAACAAAGTTATTGGGCTGTTGAAATGGCGATCCTTCATGAATTTTACAATTAATAGTAAATTAATGAAATAGCTACAATGATTAATTTAACATGATTACATAAATCAGATATTTTTGTATTAATTTTATCATTAAAAGTGTGTTATGTTGCAAAAATTTAACATGTGTCACAAAAACAAATGGTTTGCTCCACATCTGATTTTCATGATTAAACAGTCCATCCGATTTTCGGGTATTTTTCACCTTATAAGATAATTAGTGGGGATTGGGGTAAAATGGGTTTACGTTATATGTAGATTGCTAGTGCAATGTTGCTCTTGTCCTCGATCTTATTTTTTTAGTTAATCCTAAGAAACCTTTTTTATTACTAACTTACTTTCTAGTTATTATTTTTCTTTAAATATTAAATTTTAGAACATAGGGATACCTAGACCATTTTGAGGCATGAGATGAATACTGTTTTTGGGCCTAGGGGAGATTTGTTTTTGGGGGCCCGGGTCACATTAATATTCGGGGCTCAGGGTGGAATCTTTTTTAGGGCCCGGGCAGATTATTTTTAGAGGCCGCGGCTGATATAATTTTAAGGTCTCAGGTAAATTTGTTTTTAGGATCCGAGGTGGATTCATTTTCGGGACCCGGGGCGGATAATTTTTGGGTCCTTGGACTGATACAATTTTTAGTTTTTAAGCAAATGTATAAGAACAGTGTTTTCCCACCTATCGTGATTACATTTGGTATGGTTGATATGTTGCGACAGTACACTGTCAAGGCATATACATATGACAGTTAAATGTGGTAGTGAATGCGACTGTTAGTTCACTAACATTACTTGTACTACTATCTATCACGCCAGACCAAGTGTGAAATTACTGTCATGACCGTAACTATCAAATAGTTACTCCATGGTAGTGGCTAATACTTTTTCCGCAATAACGGAACCTGTATGGTAGTTCACTGTCAAGGTGTATACACGTGATAGTTAACGTGACAGTCCCTTCACTGGCATTACTTGTACGATTAAATATCACGCCAGAGCTAGTGCGACAGTACAATCATAACTGTAACAATTATGCTGGCGGGCATTTGTCGGGTAAAATGAGTATTTTCAAAGCGCTGAGTAGGTATTTTTTTGGTTGAGAGAATTGGCAGTACTCTAATTGAGGCACTCTGTCGTAAAACATGATAACTGAAAAAATTGCAGTGTTTTATCTTACATCAGGAGTCACAAAAATTTAATATCAACATAATTCCTTTAAATATATAAATATAACGCAAATTCTCTCAAAAATCTATTTAATCAATCCTAAAATAATCATAGGTGTTCTTTGCTTCTTTATTTTTTTAAACAATTTTTCTTTTAAAAGTAAATAGAAAATTTGACTCAATATTTGTCTAATAATATAATAAGAAGCTCTATATTTCGAAGAAACTTTTATATTTTGTTTTAATTTGAAAATTTGTTTTTATTGGGGCAAAGATTCTTCTTATTGGCTCGTGAACCTGTGGCAGCCTCCTTGCACTTGATTATGGCAAAATTGATGACATTGCGTTTTTGAAGGTTTTTAACGACACGTAGTTTTTGAAGATTTTTTAAATATTAATAAAGTGAGCTTGAAGAACAGGGCCGGTTTCGCCCTCGTTGGAGCTTCTAGCTTAGGATTAAAAAAATAAAATACAAGTTAGAACTTCCCAATTGAACATGAAGTAAAATAATAAAGTGGTCTACCACAGATCACAGACTAGAAAAGATTACGTTATTGGAATGGGTACAAGCTCACCGTCAGGGATGAGTCGAGTGTAGGGATGCGACATCGATGTCGATGATTTGAAAACATTGATGTTTTACCCAAAACATCGATGTTTTTAACATCAATGTTTTTAAGCCGATGTTTTCTAAACATCGATGTTTTTAAGCCGATGTTTTCTAAACAACGATGTTTTGTCCCAATTTTTCATTTTTTTTTTTCAAAAGCAACTAAATGAAAACCAAACATTTTCAGTATATAAATCGATTCCTATCAAAAATATGGTCGAATAAAAAAGTACCTCCAACCTTCAAGCTATCGACATGATAGAGATAAATTACGACTAGAATATTTTTTTTTATTTTAAAACATCGATGTTTTTTAGTGATGTCACATTCTTTGAAAAAACTCTTCTTACAGGGCGTAGAATGTGGCATTGTTTTTTTAGCATCGATGTTTTAGAATTGAACATCGATGTTTTTTTATCGATGTCGCATCTCTAGTCGAGTGGTCAAAATCCTTGTGGTCCGGGTTCTCGGGGAACCCAATAATAGTTGAATAAAAACTCAATAATAAATAATATCACTTACTTTTATCATACTCTACTTTTTTGCCTAAGGTAAATTAATAATTACAATTAATATTATAGACAAAAATTAAAAAACATGAAATATTGAATGGGAGGAGCGTTGTTTATTATTTAACTACAATTAAATGAAATAATTATCTGGAGTACTTCGTTTCATCATTCACTTCAGACCTGTCACTGACGTGTTTCAATGAAATTTAATTTTGAAATTTAGTCATCAAATAGATCTTGATCTCTGGAGAATAATTCATATTCCATTCTAGGAAATAATATAAATACAAATATGAATTATGCACCAAACTAGTTGCTGAAACTAGTGCCCTTCTCAAGATAATCACCTAAGTATATAAACAATTTTTACAAAGTTTCGAATACTATTTTACAGGATAAACTTATAAATTTGTTTGTTAATTCAGTTGCACTGATTTATAATTTAAAACTAAGTGTATCTATGATCCTTCTACCCATTTAAGTATGCACAAAATGAACTTCATTGTCTAAGATCTTCGTATGAAATTCGTTGAGTGATTTTTGCTTAAGTAGATAAAGGAATGTATTTTAATTTTTGTGTCACAATTTATAAGTATTTTTTTTCTAAAAAAATTTTTAGGCAATTTGATCACTCCTCTAAAATTTATTGTTAAATAATTTCAGATTCGCAATTGGTAAATTCGATATTGGTACACTTATGGTGTTATATGGTTAAATAAAACAAACAATTGCCCTCTAATAGTAAAGAAAAAAGTTAATTAGAAAAAGGGACGAGAGAAGAAAATATAAAAAAAAATAATAATAATGAATAAATAAAATGAGTAATAATAAAAAGTAAAATAAAGGTAGTGTGACTATGAATTAATTTTATATTTATTAAAATTTATAAAAGAATGTCCTGCAGCAGTCTGGGCTTCAGTCTTCGGGTTGAGGTTGGGTTTCCCAGGTTGTAGGTCACTGCTCCTTTAATTGTCGGCAACTGGGAGTGGAACTTCATGAACCGTTTTTTGATGTAATTTTCTATTGACTCCATATGTCATTCGCGATGCAATTGGCTATTTCTTATGAAACAAGGAGCATTAACTGCGATTCTTAGGAATTTATTTTGAAAAGATTGTAGTTTTTTCCTTTTCGTGAAGGATGCCGCTCCCCAGACTTCACAGCCGTACATCAGCAGTGGCCTGAGAATTGTTTTAAATATAAGAACAGTTGTTTCTGGTTTTAGTTTGGAATTTCTGTTTAGGATAGGATATAGCATTGCTAACCTTGCATAAGTTTGAGTTAATTTGATGTTGATATGATGATTCCAGGTAAGGCGGTATTGGCGATATGATGATTCCCAGGTATCTTACTGTTTCACTGGCAGGGTTCCATTTCACTTTTTTACCTTTGAGGATTAGATCTGGTAGGCGTCGGTGAGTAAAAACTTTTGAGTAACTTTTTTCAATGTTCAAGCTAGTCATCCATTTAGTGAAATATTGTTCTAGATCATTAAGGTGACTTTGTAAAGTGTTTCTAGCTATTATTATATCATCATGTTGAGAGAACACAGTTGTGTCGTCAGCGAACATAGCTATGGAGGTGTGTGTGGACTGGACCTTGTGGAATACCGGCATGGATTTGTCTAAAGATTGAATTTTTGTTATTAATTCGGACTGAAAGTGTTCTACCATTAAGGAATGAGCTCAGAATATTGTATAGGTATTTTGGAGTGCCTGCTTTCTTTAGTTTATATAGGAGACCTCGATGCCAGACCTTATCGAATGCTTGTTGGAAATCTAAGAACGCTACCAGGGTGTGTCTCTTTTTTTCGAATCCGCTGATTATAAATTCCGATAGTCTTGCCAGTTGGTGAGAAGTGGAATGACTGTATTGAAAATCAGGAATAATTTCGATGCTCTGAAAAAATGAATTAAGATGTTTTCTTATAACTGATTCCAGTAATTTTCCAAAAATGGGTAATAAACTGATAGGTCTATAGCTGCTGTTTAGCGTTCTTACCAGGCTTGTGAATTACTATGAGTTCGGGTTTCTTACATGTATCCGGAAAGTATCCAGTTCGAAGGGAACTGTTAAAAATTGACGTGATAAAAACGACAGCTTTCCTGGTTAACATTTTGATTGCTATGGCTGAGATCAAATCATGGTCAGGACTTTTCTTTATCTTGAGCTTTTTAATCAGGTCCTGGATTTCTTTTGGGGACGTGAATTTAGGTGGGAGTTCAACTGTTGCGAGGGGGAGATTTAGATACATGTCAATTTCATCAGTGACTAAAAGAGATTATTGAGTTTATCTTTTTCAAAATATATGATTTTTTTAAAACCCTTAATTAAAATTGTCATTGATAATTGATCTTTATACTAAGAATTAAAAAACGTATTTGCAGTTCAAATATTAATATCAGTTCATTAGCTTATCAAACAAGTAACTCGTTTCAGTATTCTATATTTTACTTAATAAAAACTCAAGAATCCTAGTATAACAAGTATACGTATATCATACTATTATCTACTGAATTAACATGAAATAATGGAGTTTTTATTGAGATGCGATATTAACTCACTTCGTTTTTTCCTTAATAGATATATCATGGCCGTAGTATTTTCTTATAGGTCGGGTTCGTTGTGATAAAAAAAGTTCTGACCCCTTAATAACATGATAGAGCTTCTCAGAACCAGACTTAATTGCAGTAACAAGGGTAAGATGTAATCAAGTGCCGGAGTAAACCGGAGTTGTATTTAATCATACTTCTACACCTATGTAGGGTAATTTTGAATATCTTCTCCTCTCCTCCCCCCTCTATTTTGGTTTACTGTTAATTTAATGTTGGTAACATGAAGTAAATGTGCCAAATAAATAGACATAATTCTTATTTATAAACTTGAACATTCCTTTTTTATTTTTTTTACTTTTATTTTACTATTAAAATATATTAATAAGTTGTTTTACATCAGATGTAGATTTTTTTTTGTTATAGTTGGGGAACCTGCTTTGTATAGCGCTCTTTAAAGTAATTTTTTTCTCTACAATATCAAATTTTAGACGCCATAAATTATGTATTTATATTCTGGTAAGTAATACATTTCTGCAAATTATCATTGCTGTTATAAGATCCTGGCAAAACATTTAATTTAAATTAGCAATTGATATGGTTATTTTAATTATTATGAAGTTAATAATTATAACATTAATGATTCATATTTCATTGATATAGAATGAAGAGATTTAATTTGGATTAGAATTTTTAATAATATAATCGAAAATTTGTTGTTGGAAGTAAGATTTAAAAACTGATAAAAGATAATCATCTAATTTTAAAATATAACTTACCTTTAACTTAAAATAAAAAAATTCTAGTTACCCATATCTAGGGCTGTTAGCATTCTTGTAAGACTTCAAAATTGCTGAATATGTTCATCCCTTTTTCATACTATAAAGTAATAATTAATGTTATTTGAAAGTAGTTAATTTTTGTTAAATATTAGACTTTATTTAAAATAATAAATATATTTTTATTACAAGCATCAGTAACCATCCGATGATAATCTTTAGTTTCAATTTGTGGATAAATATAGCAACAAATTATTTTAATTCTAACATTGGGATTGTATTCATGGAAATTTCATTGAAAAGCAGAATTTTTTCAATCTGTTGTGGAATGGCAAATATTTTATGCCGGTTGAAACTTTGTTTAACACATATCAAACAGTAGGACATCATTTATCACCATTGATATATTGGTAATTGCTTTTTATAAAATATCTTAACCATAAACAAATTAATTATTTCACGTATGGGCTTACTAGATTAGAAGCTTTGGGTTTTTAATATTATTTACATAGCACTTTAAACAATTTTTTAATCTAATTATAATGTGATTTATTCGCTTATAGTTCAGAAACTTCTACAAAAAAATTAAACTTATTGTTTATGTCAAAACTATCTCTGAAAATGAAGTTAGCTTTAGGATGAAATTATATCAAATGGCATCTTGATTCTTAGCATGTCCTAATATATCTGCCCAATAATCATTTAGCAGTTTTAGTTACTTGTCTCTTTTACCATTAAGTAAAAATTGTCATATGTCATATAACGACTAATTTTCTCTTGTTTATGAATTTACACAACTCATATGAGTCATCACTTACACAGGCTCATACGATATTATTAGTGGAATTTATGAGATATTTTGATCTATGATCTTCATTTTTATTTTATTCTTTAAATATTAAATCTAATTTTCTATTTTCAATACTGTAAAGGTCAAGCATACAAAGTTTTAGAAATTTAGAGGTGTAAATTTCATACGAATTCAGTGTGAATACTAACAGAAAAGAAAGTACTGGATATAGTTTAAGGCATAAGTGGGTGAAGGTTTTATTTTAGAAATTGAAAAATACAATTTTTTTCAGTGTCTATTTTTCAAAAACATGATCTACCTAATTTGAAATTATCCGATTAACCAAGAATCATGGTATGGTATAGAAAATAAGCGCATGAGATTTTCATTCAGGAGAAAAATTAATTTTCGAAAATTAGTTACATCGCATCTTCATCCACTATATTTTCAGTTATAAATATGAAATACAACAATATTTTAGGATTTTTATGTCTGAAATAGGTTAAGCAGGAAAACATGAAAAGATTTTCATCTTTTATTTTATATTTAGTTTTCACTTATTCTATAAAAGAGTGTTATTACTTTTTTCGGTAAGTAATAAAATAACAGCTTTTACAATTCTAGATCCTCAATTTTGATTTTGATTTCAACTCACATATTAAGAGTCCTAACAACCCACATTATGGCAAATATTTTTTTAAATGTTGACTAATACCAATTGAAATAATTTAATTCCTAAAAATTGTTAAAATTTGGAGAAACATGATTCTTTTGTGCTTTGAAGTGTTTTATTAGGCCATAAAACCTGAAACATGATTGTTACAATGCTTTTAATTAGCATAGTCATTTCAGGAGTTTTTATATTTTATAGCGTGAAATATTATAGCTTATTATTTGAGAAATAAACCAAGAAAGTGTAAGATTTGCTGAAACTATGGGGAATTTAAAATTCAGATTGTATAAAATATAAAACCTAGCAAATGCTAGGTTTATAAATATAAACAATAACTATTTTATTTATATCTAATGGTTTCAGTTATGGTGGTATTTTATCAATCAGTGAATATTTTCGTACTTGAAACAAATGAATCCTGTGTGGCAGCATTTTTACATGTAAGTCTTCGGTGGAGCAGATCGAACTTCATGGTTAAGGTAAGGCTTTCTCTGTATTTTTTATATCATTGCTGGTATTTATTGTTTTAGTTCAGTTTACTTGGCTTCATCATCTATTATAGACATCTACCAATTAACATTAATAAAATAATTTTTAATACTGTAATACTTGTTTTGATATAGATGTTTCATAGTACAGTTATGATAAACTATAATGTTATTTTTACACTTTCAAATTTATTTACAATAATCATTTAATCTTAAATCGATTGAATTATTTTTTCAAACAATATATTAATAAATAATTGGAGAAGTTTGTCGGGGGGTGGGTCAGCAAAGAACAACATAAATAAAAAAAACCATATTTATTTATTTTATGCCGACGTTTCGACCTGAGTTTCAGGTCTTCATCAGGGGTTATAGCGTAGAAGGTATAATTAATAAATAAATAAGTTAATAAATAATTATTAATAAATAAATAAGTTATCTAAGTGAAATATCTGGTGTGTCTACTCACAGGACTTTCCTTATTGTTTATGTTAAGTCCAATATAAGTAGCTTGCGATATTTTTATAATATTGGCAGTGGTGAGGAGAGCAAGTAGGCCTATTGGTCTTTTTTGTCTAGACTAAGATTTACTATAGAAGTATTGAATTTATTAGGGCTTATTATATCAAGCTATGATACTTGGTGGAGTAATGAATTTTTAATGTGGAGAATCCTTATAATGCTACATATAAAACTATCTACAAATAGGGCTCTCGGTTGTAAAACATGGTATCTGAAATTTATTGTGAATTGTAGTTTTTAGCTATACTGGTTTCTGAAGAGCCGATTCCATGAAATTTTAGAAAATTTATATTTTTAAAGGTATAATGTGGGTAATTAATTTTGGTGAGTTCTGGCTTAAGGTTAAATATTGTGATTAACAAAAATTTTAACACTTTGAAATTTTTAATTTTCTGCTACTAAATTAGATGACACGACATAAGTAAACATCTGTTCAATATAAACTCAACGTCCACTTACATTTCCTTGTTCATAATCATTGTTCCAATCGATACTTGAAAATGCTCCTAGGTGTTTTAAAATCTCTATAACTTTTTTGCATAATCTTTTTTTATGCATCATTAAAAACAATTTCTCCCTTCTTTATAACAAATAAAAATTTATTTAATTTTTTTTCTATGCTTATCCACCGATGTTTTGGTTTATTCCTTCATACATGAAATTTTACTTTATTTATATTTTTATTGAATATATGCATCCTTACCTCTGCACTTCTTATGTCTATTTAGGTATATCCAATGTAAATTTATTCTATCTATACTTAAACATGTTGGTTGTAAGTGACCCTTTTTGATATAATTATACAAAATTTGGTACAATGGAATAAATGCAGATGAATTAAATTTATTTTGTATATTCAGTACCAGTCAAGACCACTTCAGTTTTTTTGAGGTAATTTCATACATTTTGGAACACATAAAACAACGCTAATATAGTTCTTCTAATAAAACTTTAATACAGCTAGATGCTTACATGAGTATATAAATAATATAACTAAGCATAAATAGTAAAATTTTAGACAAATAATACAGTAAGTTAGCTAAAGGAAAAATGATAATACCCTTTAATTGGCTGGGGGGAATTTACATAAGCAATTGGTGAGGAGGAGTCTAACGAACCCCAACATTTTTTTTATTTATCCAATTAAACATTAACCCGTTTTATTACTTTTAGTACTTTCGATAACAAAAGGTTTTTATAAAATAATGTATAACTGAAATTGATTATTCACTTGTTTTTGATTTTTTTTTTTATCATTGGTTATTCACTTTTTGTTTAATATTTTCATTATTTGACAATGCTGAACAGAGTGGAGAAAAAAAATTAATATTTCATTGCTTAAAATATAAAACCAGGAAAAAAAATACATGCTATATTTGAATATGCTAATATTAACAATCTTTACTTAACATAACTGATGGTTCTAAAATTTTGACTGGCATTATTACAAGACATAAGGTATGTATAGATGGGGATACAGATATTAAATTAAAATAGAAATAGAGGAACATCCCAACAATAGAACAATAACTCGCAATGCTAATGGATAAATGGATTTGTTCTAATTATGGAAGATTTGTTTTTTTTTTTCAAATCAGATATATTTATTACTCTGCATATTATTTGTGTTGCTCTTAGATTATTGATTATGGTTTTAATTTTATTTAGTTTCTTCTTCTCCGATGTGCCATTAAAGCATTAATTTTCTGCATTCAAACACTGATAGCAATTCATCGATAGTATCATTTACGACTCTCTGCTGGTTTACCCATAAAAATAAATTAAAAGTTACTACAGGAATTTTAGAAATATGAAAGGGAATCAATATGCGGATATAGTTGACTGATAAGGCAAAAACATTGGTACAAAAGACTTCCTTCATCATTTTTTTATTTATTAAAATAAATCATAAAAAAAATTAACACTTTAGGGTATTATCGAGAAGTGTTGCTACAGACATTTGTTGGAAGGAGAGAGAGCTGATTAAGGGAGCAAATCATAAATTTCTCTACAAATTTAACTGGATTTACTCATAGCATTAAAATATTTTTATTTCCCTAACTATATCATGAAATGAAATTTTCAGCGGAAAAACAGTATTACTCCTTTCTTTTTCCTATTCTTCCCCAAACTCTAGGTAATTACATTGTTTTCCCCTGACCAGATATTCTTTTCTACCTGTAAATGAGGCTTATAAATTGTTTTTCTCCAGGACAGTATGCACTATTCGGTTCATCTGTCTTAAAGCTGCAATATAGCACCAAAATCAAAGGAACGGAGATACCTTGATGATACCCTTGGGGTACTTGTAGATGTTAAACCTAAATAAGAAAAGAAAATATTGAGTACTAAAGTCACTCCATGGCTTCATCTTTGGAAAATTATTTTCTCAAAATATTTTTACCACATTTATTTATTAGAATTTGAAAAAAAAAATGATCTCAGACTTCTTTTTTTTTTGGTTTCTATTTTTTTTTCTGTTGAAAAATTGAATCGAAACTAATAATACAAGTTCTAAAATACATTTTGATTAATATTTAGGTAAAAACAAGGTTAAATAAGGATTTATTCAACGTTATTTAACTGTGATTTACATGTATTCTGTAGGTCAGATTGTATTATTTTATTCAATTTAGTGTAAGCAGGAAAAAAAGTCTTTATCCCAGCATTTTAATTTGTACTTCAATTTAGTGCCTCTTCAAAAACAATGTTCATAAACACTTTTTTTTTCGCAATCTGTGTTCTTCGTCAGTTAAACTCGATTCTTTAAGAACTGTTTTTATTATTCCTGCTTATTTGTAAAATAAAATATTACATGGGGGTCATGTGTAAAATAAAATATTCCAAAGTGATAACTAGACACTTTTTTATATAATAGGTAGATATAAATTATTATATTTTTTAAAATTAATTAACATTAAATATAGTGCAAATATTGATTTGAAAATTTGAGCTCAGGGAATAATTATATTTATAATATTGTATATATTATCATTCATTTAATTGTTCTATGACCTGAGGCCTTCCTTGGGTCGCATCCCTTGTCACCTTCTGGATTCACCTTAGGTAAATTGATATTACTTGATTAATGAATAGTTGGTTTCATGGAATTCGTTATAACAACTTACTGAGCTAGAATAGTCGAGATCTATAATTTCCAATATCTTTGATCAGATTTCCCAGCTTATCAAGGTCTATGGAATATTCTCCGAAATTCTCAGACATTTTTGGAAAAATTAACCTCCCTAAATGGCGTTTATGAGCAATTTTGTACATAACAATCTGTTTGATTATGTTTTACTACAATTTGCATAGTTTGAATTAGGTTGTTAAATTCATCAGCTTTTCGGGTTTTCAAATTATCGGGAGGGATATCACCCTTCTCCCTTACTTCCCCTTTACGTCGTCTTTGGTTCGTTATACAGGATGGTATTCTAGACACGTCTGTCGAAACCTTCCATCAAAACTTAAAGTGTTTAACTTAATTCGTTGGTTTGAAAAAAACAAACAAAAGTTTATTTAAATAATAATTATAATTGATTATTATCATATAGAACTTCGGGAATACGCATGCGTGCAATTAGTATGCCTGTTTCGAGCTAATAGCTCATATAAAATAAAAACGGTTTACCATAATAAATTATGCATGTGAAATTTTTCTTCATTTTTCTCCTCGGGTTCCTTTTCCCATTTCCAGGATAATAATAATAATAATAATGATGATGATGATGATGATGATGATGATCAAAACAAAATATAAAGTTAGTAAGACAAAGAAGTAATTAGAAAATAATTATAATAATACTTAGTATTGTGTATGTATTGAAAAATAGTCAATAAAAGGAGAGATCAACAAGTTCAAAAATAATAAGCAAATTTAATAAAAGCAGTGAACATTACAATAGCATAAGAAACACTCTAAAATTTAGTTCTGTTGCGTTCACTAATGTCTAACGACCTCTTTAATTTGGGATTTAATAATTCATGAAGAAAGACTTACATGTATCGAAGAAGGAATATGGACGAAGGCGAGCCACGATGATGATGATGATGATGACGATGATAACGATAATAACGATAATGACGATAATAACGATGATAACGATGATAACGATGATAACGATAATAACGATAATAATGATAATAATAATAATAATAATAATAATAATGGCTTAACGAACCCGAAGGTTCGATGCCGATACCACTAAACGTTCTCTGCATACATCCTTCCAGTGATGCCCGTCCACCCAATTCCACTAAATCTGTTTTAACACAATCCTCCCATCTATGTTTCGGTCTACCCCTCGGACGTTTACCCGTTGGTTCAGTGTTTATTAACATTTTAG
>NW_027111178.1:128648-129243 GCF_000696795.3 Halyomorpha halys | reverse complement strand
CTAGTTCCTTACTGGAGTTTATTAGCGTTGTTGTATTTAGTTCTATAGTTTCTTTGTCATCACCCAATTTCCAGGATAACCTATAATTTTTATATTTTGTTTTTATCTAAAACAATAACGTTTAAACATTCCTCTCTACTACTTGACAATACCTGTTTATGGTTTGTGTTTTTTAAATGTTATAATCCATAAAAATAATAACAAATTACACAAATATTAATGTATCAAATAAAAACAGTATACATTTAGCAGACCGCAGATATCATTTAGGGAGATATTGGTTGGGAGTGCGGCGAGATAAGAAATCACTAATAGTGGCGAATCCAAGAATTTCTGTAGGCTGGGCCCATGCGTTTATCAGGTGAATTCCATAGACCTAACTAGGGATAGTCAATTCCCATTTTATCTCCTTGGAAAATTTAAAACATTAAATAACTTTGTTCACGTTTTAAAATCAATTCAGTAAGATATTTAACCGATAAAAGACGAAAAAAAAATAATTGAAAAATGTCTTTCAATAAAGAAGCCCAATCATATATATTTTAATCGATATAGATATTGGATTAATTTTTAATTTTAGTTTTCCAATTTGGAC
>NW_027111178.1:124588-126308 GCF_000696795.3 Halyomorpha halys | reverse complement strand
TTAAAAAAAAAAATTTTAGTTTTAAAAACTAAGATTTTTAATCTGTGCACCAACAGAAGTAAAACGCCTGGTGCCATGATCGTTTCATATGTGACACTATTTGGACGTAAACAAATAACATTGATTCAATTATTTACACTTTTTAGCTGTTTTTAAATTATTACGTATTTTTCTGACAAAAGAATTTTCATCATTTTGTGTAGAACATGATTCTCCATGTCGTTTTCCAACTGGAAGGGAAAATTATTACGGTTTTAGTTACTTTAAATAGGATTTCCGAATAAATATAACTTACAATTTGTATCTTACATTACACTTACATCGAACTGATCTATAAAATATAATCTATTATATTTAAAAACAAATTTGATCCTTTTTTTCTCCACTTTATTCTTTTCAAAACCTTCCTACGTTTCGACCCTCAGGTCATTTTCAAGGATACCTTTATTGTGTTGTCATTTTTTTTTTTTTTAAACTTTAAAATTGGCGGCTAATTGCCTTTGTCCCATCTATAAATTCTTCTATATAATTCTTTCTTAAATTTAAAACTCTTACTAACCACTTCTCTTCTTCCTTTCATTTACATTTGCAAACCTTAAACAGAACCTACCTTTTAAGGTTTCCAAATGTATGGTAAGTTGGCAATAAAGTTGAGAAAAAAAGGATCAAATTTGTTTTTAAATAAACTAAACCACTCTCAAACAAGAATATATTAATACAAATTAATCTAATAATCTATTATTTAAATTCGATAATGTTTCTAATTTTGACACTTGGATAAAAGACTTTTGTGGAATCTTTATAGTAGTTTTTTGCAGTCAGGTACTACACAAGAACGATAAGAAATATAACTCATAACAGATAATTGCTTAAATGTCAAAGAAAACAACAAAAAAAGTACAAAAAAACGAAGTAAATTAAAATAACACTCACACTGAGTAGATTAGCCAAGCTTTTGTTTTTCGTTGAAATGACATGATGCCAACACAATAATGGCAGCTTGCTTTCTTGCGTGGGGAAAAAAAAATTAAATTTTAATGCCTAGTTTGAGACTAAATACCGAGAGAAGGAGAAAGAAATTTATTCATTCATGCTGCCCAAATACATCGGGTTGCTACATTACACAGCATACTGATCAATCCGTGACTGGACAAATATAAGTTACATATTTTTATATGATATAATATAATAGAAAGATATTTTTTTTTTTCCACAGTATTCTTTAACAATTAATACCAATCTACAAACTAAATACAAGCTATTCAATTTATTCCTTTTTTTCTTTCCCCTCCATTTTACAACCCTTATTTCATTTTATCAACAAATTCCCTCCAATTATATAATAATTTAAATAATATTAGAATATCAAAAATAATAAAGTAGTAAATAAATAAAACAACAAATAAGATATGCGATGCATGCATGCCATACCACTTCTGGATAAACTCCCCTACTCATTTTTCCATGCATGTGGTGGTGGATGATTCCCTGGGAGTCAAGTATTATGTTCTCTGTCAACCTAGCTACGTCCTGGACATCGGCCCCGAGCTCCTCCATGAAGCTCCTAGTTGTGCTGGGAATCGTTCCACGGGCTCCGAACCAGAGGCCTCTCACGTTGAAGTCTCGTTCTCCAAAGCCCTCACGGAACTTCTCCTTGAGGAAAGGGATACATTTATCGTAGATTTCCTTCTTTTCCCTATCTACCTTATTTGCCTGGTCA
>NW_027111178.1:118286-118584 GCF_000696795.3 Halyomorpha halys | reverse complement strand
CCTTTTGATGTAAATGAGAAGGTGAAGAACAACAATGTGGCCAAAATCACAATTTCTTGTTGAAATTTTAAAAATTATCATTCTTATATTACATGAGATGATGAATTTGAAGTGAATATTTAAATAAATATATAAGAATTTTTGCATGTCCTTTTTCTTTGATAATTTTAACTTATTGATTAGATGAACGATCTTATATTTTTTTAATGAGGTGTAGATAGTTGACTGTAGATTAATGCTTGAAGAAGTTTGTCGGGGGGTGCGGTCAGCAAAGAACAACATAAATAAACAAAACCAT
>NW_027111178.1:114622-115586 GCF_000696795.3 Halyomorpha halys | reverse complement strand
AAAAATTGAATCAAACAATATTTTGAACCTTGCCTTCATATATTTCTGATTCGTCAACTTTTTAATATCGTGTGGTGATGAGTCAAAGAATCTTAATTTATGATATCAAATAGGTAAAAACGGCGAATTTATGGAACCTTATAGAAATATTTTCAGTGATAATTACTGTCATACTCAAAATTATATAGAATTTGTTACAAAAATTGACGAAATGAGGTTATACAGATGAAGACACTAGGAACAATTGGAATTTGTGATATAAGAAAAGAGAATTCTGAAGACGGAGGACTTCGAAATCTTAGTATTTTGTATTAAAAAACATAGAAATAAATTTTAAATAATAATTTTTTTTTCTGAGGGTTATATCTTTATATATAATTATTTCCAGGAAATAAAAATACCCTTAAAACTCCTGCCATCCTTTATTATCATTTTGACGTTTCGGCCTCATCGTCCATTTTCAAATCGATATCTAAAATTAATATAAAATTATCAATAATTCATTATTCCATATACATCATTGTAATTAATATAACAATATTTCTTTTAATAAAAACATCATATTATAATATATTAATATTTCAACTATCAGTTTTCTCATAGTTCTTGTTATTAATTCAGAGATAGTAAAAAATAAAATAAATAATCACGTAAAATACTTATCACTAAACTAATAGTAAAATGAAATAAATAAAATGTAAAATGAAATAAAATAGTAAATGAAAACTATTTTGATATCTTTATTGACCGCCACGCGTCTATCTAAGGACTATACTTCATAGAGTCAACTATCTTATATCATTATTTTTTGTTATTAATTTTACTTTCTTTCCTCTTTTATTAAGAAGCATTATTCTTATCTCTTTATTTTATTATTATTTTTTTTCTTTTAATAAGAACATTGTATGTAGTTAGGGGTGTCATTTGTATGACTATACTCTCTCATAATCAACTGTTAAAAAAA
>NW_027111178.1:112144-112934 GCF_000696795.3 Halyomorpha halys | reverse complement strand
GGGGGGGAGAGGGAGGGGATGCATCAAAAGAAGGAGTTATAAGGTAATGTTTATAGAGTTTTTGGAACCTTTCCTGCCTGCCACCTCGCAGGAAGGGAGGATGGGTTGATAGTTTGGAAGACTGGATTGAAGGAAACAGGGAGACTGTCAAAGAATTTGATGTGCATCCGTGTGACTCTGTATATTTCTAGTTCATATCAATATTAATTTTTGGAATTAGACACAATGTTTCTGAAATTAAGTGTGCAAAGACATCATTGTTATAGAATTTAAGTTTCATTGATATTCTTCTGTCTACATAGATGTATTCTCACTTACTTCTTTAGCATTTAACAGGTCGCTGTAAATCTATATATACCATCTGCGTCCTGACTGACAACGCTAAATCACAAATCTCCGTCTTTGAATGCCCAGCAGATGCCGCTGGCTGTCTGCCCAAACTCGAAGATTTAGTTTACGAGGCTCCAGCCCATTCTTTCTAACAGTTCAGAAAATTGTACCTAGTCTATTGCAAAATTCTATTAAAAGCTCATATGACTGTTTTTTTTTTTTTTTGTTTTTTTTTAGGTATAGTAAATTATTATTCTATTTTATATCTTATATAATCCTGTTTCGATTTCATTGCAATGAATTTGGTATTAGAAATTCATATATATATATGTATAAGTATATATACATATATGTAAGTTAAGTATTGGCGAAAGCAAAATGTCAAAAAAGAGAAGAAGGAATAAGATCTAACTCGCTGGAACTGCTGTAAAACACTATCTTTATTGGGTTCGGTACATTT
>NW_027111178.1:107715-109254 GCF_000696795.3 Halyomorpha halys | reverse complement strand
TAGACCTCCTCTACCTAGTCAGTGTCCAGGGCTCATCCCCTGGCACGGCCTTCCTTTCTTACCTACTAATGAATACGTCTTGTCGTGGGCCTTCTGTATAGTGTATATCAGGCTGGAGAACCGCCTAAGACCAGACAACCCCGACAAAGTAAAAAATTATGGTTAAGAACAGTAAAATAAAATAACCCTGTTAATCAGCTAAGTTCACTGGTAAAAATTTGCTATAATAAAAACTAATCTTTGCTTTATTTTAAACAGTATAGTTATCATTATAGTCTAGATACTGCATCCATTCAACTCAGTGGGAAAATTTAATAATTTTTTTCTTGCCGATTTGGCGGTATTCGATGAAGCGGGGTTCTATTGTACTACAGCTTTGTATTGTAAAACAATCAATCAATTAGGTCCAGATTCGAAAATGAGATAAGAAAAGAACTAAGAGATGACATTGAGAGATACAATCTTCTATTGGATTCTCATGCCGTTTTTAAACTGCTTTAATAGCGCGTTCGAGTGACCGCGCTTTGATATGTGTTTTTTTTTTTTAATAAGTGTTACTATTTAAACTTGCCTCTGTGAAACAGGTGCATTTGGAGTGAGGCGTTCTGAAATGAGTGATGATTTCCGGTCCACTTCAAGTGGCCATATCGCGAAAGTGCTGTATTTTTAGCAATATATACGGTCTACCATCCCTGCTCTTTGCTAAAAGATTTTTTAATTTATATTAACTAGGGGGGGGGAGTGTTATCCCCCCCAACAATAATCAATTCGTTCCTCAAATTGTTTTACTGTAATATACATGTATTCTGTATTTCAGATTGTATTATTTTTTCAATAAGCAGGAAAAAAATAAATTTTCAAGCCTCCCTCCCAATTATCCCAGCATTTTAATTTGTACATACTCTGTATTACATACAGTATAGTGCTGTTCTAATTACTGAACAGTTCGGAACAATGTATGTACATAACTTATATTTATTTATTTATTTTTTTTTTTTACATATTTTATTGAAAATTGGACAGTTTGACTTTAAAAAAAATTGTTTGTTTTATTACATCCCCAGTATCAAGTGTGATGATTTAATTTGTTAAAACTATAAGATTGTTCATAATGATGAGAGAGTTGATCGTGGATAAATTATACCTAGAGAAGATGGTTGGGGGTTCGGTAAAAAAATAACACAAATAAGTGGTTATAACTTATTTAATTGTGCCAACGTTTCGGTCATAATTTCTAGCCTTTATCAGGACTGTTAGTAGCAGATGAAAAAGCAACTATGCATGTTATGTATATGTATATAAGTGAAAAAAGTATAAATACTCTTTGTATGGATTTATATAAAATGTCATAGAAAAAAATGAGTTGTCCAACAAAATTTACCTTATACATATTTTTACTATCCATTAAATTAGTAATTAGTTTTGCAGAATCAAAAGATTTATACAATAGATATTATGCATTTCTGATTCCAATAAAATATGTTATGGACACTTCTATAGGAATTGGATTACTCGATATCGAAACTGTAAAAATTTCCA
>NW_027111178.1:105076-106215 GCF_000696795.3 Halyomorpha halys | reverse complement strand
AAAAAAAAAAAAAAAAAAAAAAAATAGTTAAGATTTTCCTTGGAGTTGGCCGAAACGTTTTAAATCTAATGTGTTCAATAAAGAAGGTTGAGACTTGACAAAATTGGCACTTTTTCCATGTTTTACCGAAGAAGGGATGTCATTATCATAAATACACAGATAAGGCTAAATACGAATTTAATAAATAACTAATCTTAAGTAAACAAAAAACCTCCAGGGTTTGACCTTACACAATATTCCCCTCTACTTTTGGTCCTCCACAGAGATCCATTATTTTAGTACTGATTTTCCTATTTAAATAATAAGTCTATCTCAACTCGCGTATTGTACAGAATCCATTTATATTCCTCTGCTAACTAGTGTATTGAAAGGATATTAAGTACATAATTTATAGTAAATAGTATAAATAGTAAATTGTGGTATAATTCCTTCAAATGAATTCATGTCTTATTTATGGTAATTAAAACACGTGACTACAAACTGTGCTTTTATAGTTAATAGGGGTATGCATGATCTTTAGTTTAACATGTTAAAGTATTTATTAAATAAATCAAAACTTGTATCCTTTATGTATCCTTTGGGGATTTTTTAAACTTATTTATATGTTTTTAAAAATTATTTTATCAGTTTTTTTTAAAACTTATTTCATTGTTCTACTGATTTGGCTATTTTATGTTTTATTTATTTCTATATTTCTATTTACTGATAAACTCGTTTAATTTACATTGCATTTATGCGGCGCGCGCGCACGCGCTTGTGTGTGTGTTGTGGATCCCTGAAGAAGAAGGAAAAAGGGGAAAGAATGAATAAGAAATATATATTAAAACTTTGAGAAGATTAAGGTGAAAACAAATATAAATAATAATAATAATACTATAGATATATTGGACTTAAATTGTAGTGAATAATTGTTTGAAAAAAGAAAAAGAACATTTTTTTTTGTATCTTTATTAATATACATTAGTTTTTATATATCCAATAGTGAAAGGATAAGTATACTGTGCGTTTTAGCAGCCCAATGTTTTTCGGAAGCACTTAATTTTTAATTTTAAAATATTTGACCAATCCCACATCACCACCCTTGAAGAATGGTGCCAAAACTGGAGGATTAAAATAAATTCCAATAAATCCCACCAAAT
>NW_027111178.1:102979-103368 GCF_000696795.3 Halyomorpha halys | reverse complement strand
AACGAGACTAATTGTAAGTAGCTATGTTATAAAATTATTAAAATGTATCGCCCATTCGCAAAGGACCAATTTGTCTGGAGAAAATAAGAGTAAAGAGATAATAACACATTGTGGTCAATTTATTATTCTATTATTGACAAGATAATATAAAAATAAGAGCTCTGTCACCTGCTTCCATTGTTCTTCGCTTGCTAAAGGAATTCCTTTTATGGTTTAATTTAAGGCAATCAATTTTGAAGGTGATGATTCCGATTGTAAATAACCTACCAATTGAATTGCTAATGTATGTTGTTGAGTCAATAACAATTTATTGAGGGGAGTGGAGAATTACAAAATCTTAAATTCTCTTTACAGGTTTCCATATTATATTAAAATTTGATTTTTTTAAA
>NW_027111178.1:99196-100223 GCF_000696795.3 Halyomorpha halys | reverse complement strand
GATTAGGTTAAAGTCTGGCAGTCGAGCTTGATTCTGACCAAATCACCTCCTTGCACAAACGTTGATCTAGGAACAGGATTTCTTTACTAAGTACTACAACCCCTGACCCCTCATTAATCTATATGGGAGTCTTGGCCGAAAAAGAAAAAAAAAAAAAAATCAAAAAAGGTATTTGTATTGATTTAAAAGTTTATGAACTCTTTGAGAAAAACGTTCTATCACAATTTTCGCAGTTTTGTGTAGGTTCTCAAATCTGAATTTGTTGGGGTTTTCGTTATTCTCCTACTGCCCTCACCGGAAAAACACCTTTCTGTCACGTTATATTATAATATAAAAGTCCGTTCCTTAGCAACCTGTTGGTATTAGGTTAAAATACATCACATATTACAACTTAAGATGATTATTAATTAATTATGTTTTCTTATTCCCAGCTTTTTAATTGTATAGAATAGTAATGACCTCAAATTTTTCTTTGGGTTATTATATCTCCAGTATCTAAATTAATATTTTATGAAAGATTTCTATTTAGAAAAAACATTGTAAACAATTATAAAAAAATAAATAATGTATTTAATTTCATTTTTGTTAAAGAAATAATATTCTTTGCTCAATTATGAATGAAATTCTTAATTTTTAACAGTAATATAAAATCCCTTTTTTTTTTTTTAATCACGTATCGGCCACTAAGGACCACATGAATATTAATGATTAGGCTTCTTTGCGAGTCCTGATTTTCTTTTTTACCATCGCAGTTTCATGATCCTCGACTGCCTTTCTTTTCTTTCTTCGGGCCACTTCGTACCCATTTTTTTTCCTCTTCCAATATTGGTGAGATTTTTCAAAGTTTTCCTATACTTATCTCCATTTAGACAGTTGATATTTGAAATTTTAAGTCTCTTTAATTCCTATCATTTGCTTCGTGTATCATTCCATGTTTTTGTAGCTAAAATTTTTTTAAAGATCTTCTTATTCAATCTTTCCTCCTTCATCCTCTTCATGTGCCCATAGAACATCAGCCTTCTGATTC
>NW_027111178.1:90597-95193 GCF_000696795.3 Halyomorpha halys | reverse complement strand
AGAGAGGATTGTCAAAAAAATTAGAAATAGTAAATTATTCCTCGCATTACCATGAGAAACCTAACAGCGGACTCATACCTCGATGAGATCGTCCATTACGAAACTGGGGCCACCCCTAGCAATGACCAACCCCTTTCCACACTGCGAAGTCTGCTCCTCCGGGTGACTTCGACGAACCCCTTCGCCAAAGTGCCCCCCTGAGGGGCTATTTCTGATTGGTCGAGATCGCGCGGAGTGGGGGGTGCGCCTACCCCAGCGCGTTCAGTCGCTCGCCGGCCAGGGGATCATAATAACATGGTCACTTGACTCCCGTCTCACATCGTCAGGACATCGAGTGATTTGAGTGCCTTAGTTAGTTAAGTTAACACAGGGTCTATACCACAGGGTACCTGTTCGCTATATATTTAAAGTTAGTTATACATTAAGTGAAGTGCCTGTGTATATTTCTAAACGTTTATTAAGTACTACGTTCGGACTAATTAACCAAATATCTCGTAGGGAAAGTCGGCGAAGAAGTTTAGTGGTAAGTATCTACATTATCTTATAAGATTATATCTAATCTTGTTTTTTCTCTTCATATGCGTGAAAATCGATTTTCATAAGATTTAACTAACGCAAAATAAATTGTTTTCTTCGGAACTAAGTAACGCTGTGTTACTCCATCCTGACTCCAACACAATAGAAGTGTACTTTTATGAAAACATTTATCAATTTCCAATATTTCATATTCTAAGAAAAAATTTCCATAAAAATAAAAAATATATTTTGCAAATTATAACTTTATTTCAAATAATCAACACTCATAAGTTGAACTGATTTATTATTGTTTTAATTTATTTAATTGTAGGGCTTTTATATATTTTAAATAGCAAATACTTATTTTATACTTCATATTAATCCTTTTCGGCCTCAGCCTAGTGCACCATCCATACCGTTGAAAATAAAATGATTTTTTTTTTTAATTAAAATGTTTTAAATAATATAAAACATTGTATTACCTAAAAAAAAAAAAAGATTATTTTTCATTAGATCTTTTTTACACACTCAAGAATCAAATTGTATTGTATATCATAAAAACTATTTTGTATCAATCCAAAATGGACAAAATAATGCCCACTTAAAATTAAGTTTTTTATATTGAATTAAATATTTTAAAGATATTAATTACTGAATTAAATAAAAAAAAAAAATAATAAAAAAGAAATCTCAACTTTTACTTTCACTTATCGTTAGGTAATCAAAAAAATCAGTTTCATTAATAGAATTTTTTTTTAATTTTGGATTCAGGTAATTTTTTTTAATACGTAATTATAAAAACGAAATAATTATTTTTTTTTTAGAAATACATCATATTTTTCAATAATAATAAGTGAAGCATTGCATCCTAAAACTAGTCTAGTGTATATTCAAATTTATTCAATTAACAATTTATGCTTTGTATTATTTATTACAAGGATTGAGTTAAAAGGATTCTTTCCTGAAAGAGCTTGGTTACATGTTACTTAACAGTTTTTGGAACAAATTCGGTTATATATTGATAAACAAGCATCAAAACTGTTGCTTAAGTAAAAATGTTTAATTTGATAATAGATAAATTGTAAAATGAGTATAATACATCTACATTTCATAATTAATATTTTCAATTCAAATTTCTTTTTCCATTTTATTGCGTATTATAATACATACAATGAGAGTTTAAACTGAGTTTGAGAATGGGTAGTATCAAGAGGAAAAGTCCATTCTATTTCCGAATTCATTAACCGTACACATTCAGAAAGAATTTCACGTCATTGCCGCCTGAGTAAATATTGACCAGAATCCAGTGATTCCTTCGACAAATAGCTAAGTCTTAGTTCGAAATTGTGCAAGAGTTATTTATAATCGATTTTGTATTTAAAAAAAAAAAAAACTATATTTTTAAAGTATTTTTCTTTAGTATTTTACTAATATTTTATGTAAGGTATTTTTAAAATATTTGTTTTTTAATAACGACATAATGTATAAAATTTTAATACAAATACTTGGTGAATTTGGTATATTTTTGTGACGAATGAAATTCACTTTCAATTTTCTCTGCCGTGAAAGGGTCACGATGTGGAGGGAGGGGGTTGGAAAACTGGTTTCGGTATCTAATGAATTTATTTCATTTTATTTTTATCTTTTATAATGAAATTTCGCTTATTTATTTAAGAAAATAAATTAGATCAGGTATTTTTAGTTTATAATATTCTTGTATACTAGATGGAATTTAAAAAAAAGGATAATTTCTAAATAATAGCTTTAAATCTTTAAAAACAATTGATCAATAATTAGGTATAGTTTTGACTTTATTTAATATCTGAATGAACAATTTAAGCCAGTAATTATGAATCTTATTGTCTATGATTTACCAGTTCTTAAAGTTGAAACTTAGTTTGAATTTGACCATTAAAGTCTGGAAAAGAAGTAGATAAATACATATAGAATATAAAGATGCACACCACTTTTAGATCATTCAACTTCCATCTCGTAGCTAACAGTATAGTTGATTGGAATATTATCCTATGCTAGCTATCACAAGCTTCTGATAGTGATTATTTATATCTAAATACTTTATAATCAGTTTAATGTTCATTATATATACACAGGGTGTCCCATTAATCATGGTCATATTGTAGGAGCAGATATTACCTTAAGAGGAACAAAAAGATATGACCCGAAGTCCGATGGAATAAAAAACAAATTTTAGTATTTTTAGTTGTTCAGCTGTCCGTGTTTTTTTCTTAGAAAACTCAAATAAAACGATTTTAAAGTTCACTTAAAAAAATTTAAGAGGTACCAAATTGAAGATGAGAAAATGTTCTATAAATTTAATGGGTTGGATCTGCCTAAACAGAAAATAAGCTTTCGATGGAGATTTTGGTGGACACTGGAAGAATGCCATTATACTCTTCAATGGATTTTTTGTAATTATTCTGGATCTCAAAAAAACTTCTTTAATGTGGCGCAGAACAAGCCTGTCTTTATTAGCCAATTAAGGATGCATGAAAGCTCTGACCTCACCCCAATGGATTTTATGTAGAGGGAAAATCAAAGACGCTATTTTATGGAGAGGCAGTGGATACCAGACTTGATTTGGTAAATAAAATCATTCTCAATTATTAGGAGATAAAGGGGGGAGATAGGGGGGAAATAAGGAGAGCAAGAGAGATGTTCTCAGAAGAAGTAGATTATGAAGGAAGGGTAAAGGGCATTTTGAGCATTTGATGTTAATAAGATTTGTAATAATCGTTATTGAAATAAGAAAATAATTAATTGTATTATTTAGAAAATGTATATATTTACCCCTGTTTGGGTTTTAGCGGTTTTTTTTTATGTATATATAATTGTATTATTTTTTTTTTACTTCTTTTATCCACTTTTGGAAAACTATTATGGAAGCAAAGATGCTATACAATCTCAATATAAGAATTGACAATGATAATTTGTTATATGATTTGGGAAGATTTAAATTTTGAAATAACTTAAAAGTTTTAGGCGTAGAACTTTATTTTGTCAAAAATAATTTGCTTTTCAGAAATGGATTTTAATGTTTTAAAATAGCCTATGGTAGATTTATGGATAAACGATAAAGATGAACGAAAGACACAGCAGGCAGGCGTACATTTACATTAAGTCGTAAACATGGAAGTCGTAATCTTTATAGCCCATAATTATTAATGTTAAGCTTTATTGAAACTTACATGTAAAAGTATGACAAAGGCCATGTCAAATGTTTCATGAAGAATGTAAATAAACAATATTTTGTGGAATAAAATTTAAGAAAGTGAATACTTCAGTTTGTAAATAGTACTACGAAAAAAAAAAAAAAAAAAGAGGGAATATTTTTTTGGCCTCCTAGACATCATAGTCCCATGAAGCCATTAGAAGGTATTAAATTTAATTACTGCATAATTAAATTTAATTATAATTATTCATCTATTATTATTTGTTCATTGTATTCTCTAATATTATTACACCAATAGTTCATTTAATAATACTACTCGTAGCTCAAATTGTATAACTGTAATTTATATGTATTCTGTAGTTCAGGTTGTATTGTTTATTTCAATATAGTGAAAAACATATGGGTATATGTTATTATAAAGGGTGAGTATGCGAAATGAGTTCTTCTTCAGTTAAACTCAATTTTTTATTATTCCACCTCATATGTAAAATAAAATATTACACGATAATCACTACCAGTTTCTTATATTATATATATGTTAATAACAAAAGTATTTATAATTTTATATATATAATTAGAGTACCGAAGTGGCTCAGTGGTAAGGCACTATGATTCCAAGGAACCTGGTCCGGCTATGATAGACAATTATTTATTCTGTTTCTAAAGTCGTGAGTCAACCCAGTGGGCTCCGTTGGCCCCCTGATAAGTGAGTAGCCTTAATTGGGGAAAAATCTGGTGGTAAGGCAGTACATTTCAAAGTATTTCACCTCTGACACTTTATGGGTTATAGTGGTGCAGATTAATTTATATATATTTATAATTTTAAAGGTATTATAATATTTACCTATTAATTAAATTTTTTAATTGATGGTTTGAAGAAAATTTCCAAT
>NW_027111178.1:88688-89436 GCF_000696795.3 Halyomorpha halys | reverse complement strand
ATAAAAATTCTTGCCATTCCATGAAAAATTCCTCGCCCTAAACAAGCATTTTGGCGAGGTATTTATGGAATCTTAATTGTTCGTTTTTTTAATATTTTATATATGTAACTTTTTTTATTACACTTTTGTGGTCTTGAAGGAAAAGTTATTCGATAGATTGTGATCTAAGATTGTAGTCTTTTAAGCGGGCAGTGAATGGCTCTTGGTATACATTCTTTTGCAATTGCTCATTCTAGAACAATGATCCTATCTAATTCGGGATATCTATATTAATAGACTATTTAAAAAAAAAATCAATTACTTTTTATTTTAATTTTAATATGTTCCTAATTACTATAATAGTTAATCTTTTGTTTTGTAAAATAAATTACAGTTTAAATACAAATGATCAATTGTGATCCTACAACTTAAGTTCCAAAGTTTTTTTTTTGTTAAAACTTTTTTTTTTTTTTTTTATTAGGATTTTATACACTTTATTTTGCCTGTTTTTTCTTCACGTTATCTAAACAACGTTTGTAGAAAAAAAAAGAATAAAAAATTTGGACTTATATTCAGTTGTGAATATATAAAAAATTGTTTCAATTAAGATGACATTTGCTCTATAATGTAATAGTAAGATAAGAAAAAAATAAGAACAATAATTAGGGAAATTTGGCTTAATCTCAAAACATTTTAGATTTGTAAATAATTGTATCCCAAAATCTCCACTCCCATATCACAGCCCTCGAAGATTGGTGTCGTAATTGGA
>NW_027111178.1:86389-86698 GCF_000696795.3 Halyomorpha halys | reverse complement strand
TATAATATATGTACACACTCTCACATACAAATATTTGGTCCAATGCAACATATTAATATACGTTGTTCTTCTAGACAACGATTCGATTATTTTTTTTTCTAAGAGAATTGCCTCTAGAACATTCTCAGTCGGTATTTGGATGGCCCTGTTCCATTTCTGAGAGTATCGAGATAGCAGTGGTGTCTTCCTTTTTAGCCATTAGTTCACTTCCTGTCGTCTTCTTTTTTGTTATCAGTTGTTATCAATAACTGTGTTGTATAGGTTTCAAAGAATGCGCTCTTCTAATAGATTTTTGAAAAAAAACAAAAA
>NW_027111178.1:82428-84439 GCF_000696795.3 Halyomorpha halys | reverse complement strand
AAGTTTCCCTAGATCGCCTGTAGTTCACTCATCCTGAGTGATAGTTGTCTACTGGCAAAATGAAGTTTCCCTAGATCGCCTGTAGTTCACTCATCCTGAGTGATAGTTGTCTACTGGCAAAATGAAGTTTCCCTAGATCGCCTGTAGTTCACTCATCAGTCTTTGTTCTCACTTATATGGTCCCTGTACACATGTTCAGGTGGTACGCTCTCTCTGCCTCATTTGTTTGCCCCTAGATAGCAGCATTTTGAGCTGTCATTTAGTATGTTTGAGGGGGCATCCTTAAACAATGTTTATTATTTTTCAATTTCGAGATTGCTTTGATCAAGCCTTCTGTCCAGATACTTAAAAGTTTACAAAACTATTATCTTTCATCCTGTTCTTCACGGAAGCGAAACGTAGCCTCTAACACTTAGGGAAGAACAGCGTTAAGGTTTTTGTATAAATATAGTATTACAACAAATATTCAGACCGAAAAAAGAATGAGTTAACCGGAGAATTTATACGCTGTATTCTGCGTATCAGGTTAATATAATTCAGGTTACAGCATTGCAAAGTGAAATACTGAACCGACTAGTAAACGTCCGAGAGATAGACCGAAGCGTAGATGGGAGGATTGCATCAATACTGATCTGGTAGATTTGAGTTTGGATGGGGTGGGGGGATAGATGTGTACAGCAAGCGATTTGTGACATCGGTATCGAACCTTCAAGTTCGCTACTTATTATTTCTATTCGCAAGGAACCATTCTCCAATAAATTTAAGGACTATTTATTGTCTACAAATGTTTCGCCCCACATTGCAAGACTTCTTCAGAGCTGTCATTCAACTCAATGTTGCAATCCTTATTTCAATCAACCCTGACGAAGTCCTGCAATGTGGGGCGAAACGTTTGTAGACAAATAGTTTTTTTTTTTACTATTTTGGTACCCGATCGCCATCCGTACTATCTTCCTACAATCGAAATGTATTATTATTTTACCACATAATAGCTTCTAATTTTTTTAATTTTATTTTTACTTTATATATTCTCATATTAATAATTTTAAATCCGGAAGATAATTGCCTTTGGTTCCTTTGTCCGTCCTGGTCATTCATCTGGATTTTTCTTCCTGTGTGGCCTATTGCCAACTACTGTGGCCCGCCAATTTCGATCTCCATTTTACGAGTTATTAACCCACGAGATTCTTTATCAGATTTTCATCCTTTATATAATATATTTTTAAACTCTGATATGATTAGAGGTAGCTTATATATATATATATAGCAAAGAATGTTACTAATAAACCTAATGCCGATCGACTCTTCCAGTTATTAATAAAAATCCAAAAAATTTGAGAACTTACTTCAAACTGTGAAAACAAAAGGAATACCTTTGAAGTTAATTAATAAATATTTTATCGGTACAAGGTAGTTTGAAGAGAAAAGCCAGATTGTCATCAAGTTCCAACATTCGCAACAGGCAAGAGAGACAAGTTTCAATTCGGAAAAATTAAAATATTTCAGAATATAAGTGCCAATGTTTCGAACCCCGCAGGTCTTCATCAGAGCAGATCCCTCTGAAAAGGATGTATGTTAGTTACTTCAATCCTTTCTGGGGTTTGAAAGATAAAGTCTTACCTTTGACAATATTAACATATTTTCAGTTTAGGCGCATAAAAACTCTGTTTTATGGATAGCTTTATTGCTAAAACCAGCCAAATTAGGTAAAACAAAAACAACCATTTCTATGCTGAAAAATCGTTTTGCCCAATATCTGAACTTTTTTTTACAGCAAGTCTTTGAATTGCGATTTTATTCATTAAATTATTTTATTTTATTTTGTGTTTTTTTTTAAACTTATTTATCCATTCAAGTGTTTCCTATAACCGGTTTTTTTTATTATATTTTCTACATACATCTATGTGTTAGTCTTATTCTCGTAAAATGTATCTATTTGTTTGTTCTTGGTATACTGATCTACTGCTGTGACTATGAATGATGGTCTGATCTCACATTACCCTCTTATATT
>NW_027111178.1:76501-81008 GCF_000696795.3 Halyomorpha halys | reverse complement strand
ATATCATGAATACCCCTATTATATAATGCATAATTATTTCATAATAGGTATTGCTGAAAAAATGAAAATATTTTAATATATGTTGTTGAGTAATCTAGTAAACATTTTATATTTTTCTCCCACCCTCCCTAAAAAATTGTTTTACGTCGCTGATTACCTCTGATGGGTTTACAACCTAAATTGACATCTCGGATGGATGTTCCATCCCACGTAGGTCTGGACCCACAGCTCGGGCGCCTACTCTTCGGCCCAACATTTATAACCCTATTAGTGATTCAATCATTCTCTGGCTCGCTAAATTTACATTGCCATTTGAATTTTTGCATATTTCCTATATTTTGAGGGCACTGGTACCGCAGTATGGCATAGTGCAAAGGTTTTCATCTTTCATAATTATTTTGGTTCTGTCCCCGCAATTTGAACATTTTTGAAAGCCTTATCGCATTTCACGTCCCGCTCCTAATATCCCATGAGAAGAACCAGGCATATCTTTCCTTGAAAATATTTAGTTATAGCTAGTAGACCAGTCTTTCAAAAAAAACAATACTTTATCGCTTTTTTTCTTGAACAGTGGCACATCTTACAAAAACACTTTTTTTTTTTTAATTTAGAATCTGACGCATTTCAAATATAGAACTATAGAATGCGGTTACTTTCTTAACTGAGGTGGTTACAAAACTATTAGAGTTGTTACAAATTCAATTCAGTCTACAGTACATGCTGTACTTCAAACACAAAATTAAAAAAAACTTTTTTTTTCAGATATGCCACTATATAAAAAAATCAATATGTAATTTAAGTTATAGCCCAAGTGTTTAAGTTATGCCAACTAGTACGAAAAACTTTCTAAAAAAAATCCTTTTTTTTTTTTTTTTTTTAATATTTAGTTATTGCTATTTACAACTGTACATTATAATACATAATGATAAAAAATATTATTCAAGTATTTTAGGAAAATACTGTTATTATTTCTTTACTATAGGGCTGTGTAAATAATGAAGTTCCGAAATGTCTTAAAACGTCACCTTGTAGTGAACAAACAGTTTTTAATTAAGAAAAAAAAATTCCTTAACTATTAAACACTAAAATGTACAGAATACTTAATTAAGATTAATAAATTGAAACCTAGTTATGAATGTTTTTTAACTATGTGTTCTACGTGGTTGTGATACAACTAGGAATAACTCGTACAAGATTTTCCAGCAGAAATGAGTTGAAACAAAATGAGAGTGAAATGATGAAACAAAAGCATTTTTTTTTTAATTGTTTATATGAGGTTGGAGTAACACAAACTTAAATTTTGTACATCTCATATACATATTTCTATAGTGATTATTTTCTTTTTAGATTTCGTTTGAAATTTTTTTTTTCAAAAAGTAAAGTAAGGAGCATTGAGGATTTTACGAAGGATTTTGGATTGTAAGGATTGAATACGAGAGGAATTGGAAGGGTTAGTGGATCCCCAAAGCTCAACTCCATATGTCCAGATTGGCCTTATTACAGTCATGTAGATCAGTCTTTTGTAATGTGTTGGAAGTTTAGACCGTTTGTCTAGTAAGTGCTGTAATAGTCGAAATCGACGTGCAGTTTCCTGTCTTTTCAGTCTGGTGTGAGGATTCCAGGTTAATCGTTTGTCCAAATGTAGTGCAAGGTATCGGATCTGTTTGACAGGGGTAAGAGTAACATCGTTAAATGAAACTGTAGGGCAGTCAGTAGGTTTACGGTAAAATCCTAAATGTTTTTAAACGAAAGTATTAAATTTTCTGTAATATCGTGAAAGTTGACTATCAATACAATGTTTTAAATAGAAGTTTTATCAAATGAAAGAGGATTTAAAATGTGACGGATCTCAATTTGATTCCTAAATTCTTACTGGGACTTTACTACGAAGTAATTAAAAAATGTGATATTTTTTAATTTAAGGACTAGGTTAGAGGTAAGTCGGAGGGTTGAGACGGTTCAAATTGTGTTTTATAGATTTTGTTTCGGCTCGGACATCAATACACAATTATATTCCTGTGGGACGTAACTTGGGTGTTTATTTATTTATTTGTTGCTATTTACAACTAACAACTGTACATTGATATACATACATCCAGTAAATTTGATTTTAGTTTTTAATGGAGTGATGTAGACGTATAGAGAAACTACCCTCTGGTAGCATTGTTAATGACGTTTTTACATTAGCAGGTCTCGTGGCCATCTTCATTCAAGGCGCCTCGGAGGATTGCGAGGAATGGCAGGGGCTCTGTGTTTAAAGCCAAAAATTAAACAGTTTTTGAGATAGTGCACGAATTAGGAACGGGTCAAATCTAATTCTAAGGCAACAGTTCCATGGTTGCCATAGGATACTTACGCAACGATTGAACGAACGGCATAGCCATGTTATTTATGGCTCAAATTATTTAACCAGAGAGCGATAATGTTTTGAAACAATTCGAGCTAATTATCCTGAAAATTATTGTATCAAATTTGTTTAGTCTGTCCATCTGCCTTTGCATCACAATATTTTGAGCTATAGACATGACCAATTCATAGTGAGTGTGATATTAGGACTATTATAATTCAAAATTTTGAAAAAATAAATAGCCTGTCTATTTCTGAATATGTAACATTTTTTTTTGAACGAGCGACTCAAATTCCGAAAATTTGTAGCCCGCATAAATCCATCCATGTATATAGAGCTAGTAGGTCTCAGGGAGTATAATTCACGGTGAATATAAGTTAATGGATAGCCTGAATCTTGACTGTAAAACTGAAGTGATATTTCCTGGTGGAAAACGTAATTACTTATTAAGTACACTGTTACTTAAAGATAGTCTGTATAAAGTATGTAGCTTTATCAATAGTGTGTTGAATAGATCTTATAGGTAATATTATAGTGTTAATACAAATGAACATCATATCACTTACAGTTTTAACGAATTAAAAAGAAGAAACATACCTAATACGAGAGTTCTCGCAGGGCTAAACTAGTTTAACCTTTTTTTAATCATTTATTTATAACTGTATAGCATATATACAACAAGTAAATTTGCTGTAGGTGACATAGCGACATGATACAAACATGTGGAGAATCTACCCATTAATAGAACAATAGAATTCCAATAAAATTTCTAGAGGAGAAGATCTCGAGGCCATCTTCTTTTCAGACGCCTAGGAGGATTATTAAAAGCCAGGTTAGAAATAAATGGATTTGGGTGGTTGGGAAGTTTTCCATGGAAGGAATGGTATCTGGTTTTGGGCAAACCGGCAATATATGGACATTGAGGTCATGATGGATGACTTGATTTGTGACAAAGTAAGGATCATAGAGGATTTTGGACTGTAAGGATTGGATTCGGGAGGAATTTGATGGTTTAGTGGAACCCCAAAGATCAACTCCGTTCGTCCAGATAGGCCTTATAATAGTCATGTAGATCAGTCTTTTGTAATGTGTTGGCAATTTAGACCGTTTGTCTAGTAAATGTTGTAATAGTCGGAATCGCCGAGCAGTTTAACCTTTGCAGTCTAGTTTAACCTTAAAATTGGAAGTAATCTACTCGGGCTCCCAGAAGTCTAGCAGAATCTGGCCTCTGTTACAGAATTGCAGCCAAGATGGTTTATTTATCAGATGCGCCCACGCCGCATTCTTCCATCCTTTCGATTAGCAATTAAAAATAGTTTTTAAGGTTATTTAAGTATCGGGATTTAAAAAAACAACAACATGTATATATTTCTTTTTTAATCTTGCAAAGTACTCCAGTACAAGAATTTCTCGATAAGTTGTATATACTACATGCTAAACAATATAAAATATATATCTAATGCAAATTTTTTTTTTCACGAACCCCATTATTATTATTTGATTTTAGACAAAACAAAATATATATATACCCATTTTAAGAAATATTTTCTGGAATGTTTTGTTTTAATATTAATTTATTTCTATATCCTCCAACTTGGTACAATCCCAACTCAACTATATATGAGGTGTTTATAGTTGACCGTAAATTCGATATGAGGAGAAGATGGTGCGGTCAGTAAAGACACCCAGATAATTAAAAGTTATGTATTTATGCCGACGTTTCGTCCTGAATTTCTGACCATCATCAGGGCAACTCGGGCGGAGTTGCCGTCAAGAGTAATCTTTATGTAATTCTGGGGGGGGGGATAATATATCGCCGCTTTGCCTTGATAATGATACATTTCATCATAAAATTCTCTACTAGGGTAGAGTGTTCCAAAAGTTAGAAGGGCTGCCAAAAAAATTCTAGTGTAATTGTCAATCTAAAACTTTTTATTTGTCAGAATTGTAACTATTTAAGCAAAACAGCGCTTTATTTATATCATCACCCGTACTATTACTAAAGAAGGTATTCATCACTGAACGGTCAGACAAACGTTGTTAGGTAAAGCAAGAAGTGTAAGGGAAGATTTTGTTGTACGTTCGTAGGAATGTTAATGTACATGGAACTTTGATGGAAGGATTTCTTTAGGTTTCCTCTTGGAAATTTAGATTTGGATG
>NW_027111178.1:72898-74448 GCF_000696795.3 Halyomorpha halys | reverse complement strand
GTGTCTACAGAAAGATCGCTACAGGGGCGCCGCCCAGTAGTGGAAAGTGTGAAAAACCCTCCAAAGTGAAATGTGTCTAATCATGTTAATGAGTGTGATTTCTTACTCAAATGCCTATAAATGAATTCATCGTAATGGGTTCTCCCATTAAACTTAATATTTGTGATTCGTAGACCTAATCTTAAAGACATTATTTGGGCATTGTGGAAAAGTGAGTTTTTACTGGTTACTGGTTGCTATTTTGTTTTAAATCATCCATCAAATATTTCGGCCAAGTCGATACCAACGAATATTAGCGTACAAATTGTAGTTTTTTCAAAAGTAAGTTTGTTTTTTGAAATATTTTTTTATAAATTTCTACGGCCACTTCCAATTTATTACTGGAAAATTCTATTTGCGAATTTTTGATAGACCAGAAAAAAATTGATAATTATTGACCTCTGTAATGTGACTATTTCCCCATAATAGTGTACATATTGGAGCAACTTTTGTGTTAGTTTCATTGACGTATTGAGATGTATGTAGTCAAGGGGCTTTTTGGAAGGTAAAACCAAAATAATGTCAGGACAGTAATCAAATTAACTACTTTCAATCAGTATAACATTTTATTTTATATAAGAAAAAAAAGTATTTTAATGATGGAAAAATTGAGATTTATATTTTTTAGCCTGAAAATATTATCAAAATTAAAAAAAAAAAAAATTAAAAAAAAAAAAAAAAAAAATGAAAGGGTAGAAGAGTATCCTTCCCTCTAGTAATTTAAAAACTCAAAAAATTGAGAATCTCTTTCAAAATTTGAAAATTGTGGTAATGCATTATTCAAAGGGGGTATTTATATTCAAAATTACTTATTGAAATTATTTTAAAGTTTAGACTGTTTAAGAAAAGAGGAAAATTTGTGGAAGTACCCCCAGAGTTTTATATTTTGTTTTTAAAAAAATTAGGGTATCCAGATTAAAGATTACCCTATGAAAAACTTTAGATCATGAATCATTAATTTATTTAATAATCGAAAAATTAAATAAATATTTAGAAGAGGTACTCTTTTTTTTTTGTTTTAATATTTTATGAGGTAATGTTGATATTTCCCTATGCATATTGACTGATCTCGCAGAAACATTCATAATATCATCATATACATCAGATTAGTTATGTATATTTTCGTACATATTTGTTTTATTAAGGTAATAAAATATTTTCGAAATGTGAGGGCAATTACTTTATATTAGTATCATTTAGTAAAATTGCTAAATGATATGGTAATCCGGTGTCTATCAAATACCTGTAGTCTGTCAGTGTGTGTTTAACAGTTAGTTGTCCGTTACTGTACATGTTGGTATAGAGGAACTACACTCAACCTGCGCCGGTCTTTTGTGGTTTTCTCATCTGGTGTTACTTTATTTTAAACCATTTTGAATGTCACGCCCATTAGAAAAATTAAGAGCGCACTCAGTAAATATGTCCTATATAATAAACACTAATTATGTTATTTTATTTATTTATTTTTCATACAGATAGTTTGATTATGTTCATCTTGTCTATTTTTTTTT
>NW_027111178.1:69853-72848 GCF_000696795.3 Halyomorpha halys | reverse complement strand
TGTCTAATCATGTTAATGAGTGTGATTTCTTACTCAAATGCCTATAAATGAATTCATCGTAATGGGTTCTCCCATTAAACTTAATATTTGTGATTTTGCAGTGATATTATTAATACGGTAATTAGCCGTAATATACGAAAATTTATTTCTTAATTTACAGCAGATGTCTAATTGTGTCACGGCAACACGTCATGTTAGTCTTTTCGGAAACGCGACAAAACCAAGTGTTTGGATTTGCGATGTGTTGTAATGGGCGTCTTAATATCGAGCGAGCGATAGCGTTTTTCTACTACTACTTATGTATCGAGAAAGAATATTAGGTAGTTTATTTTATTATGTAAACTTTTAACCATTAATAAATTATAATATTTAAATTTATGTATTTTTAAATTATTTTACTAGGTCAATAAATGGACCTGATCCAATTGTTTTTCTTTACAGTAATAATTTAATTAATTTTTAATGTTGTTTTTTTTATTAACATCTAAATAATTTGAATTAAACAACTGTTTGTGACCATGGACAAAAATATTTTTAAAATATACGCTATGAATCCGTTCATAAATATTTAATTAAATTTATAACAATCGGGAAAACCTAATAAATCATAACCTAATTTTTTTTTTTTTTCGCGGCCTGCGACACCATGACGAACACGTGTTTGTGCCCCTTATGAAAAAAAAGATTAAGTACTACTGTCTTAGATGTTCCTGAGAGTAAGTATTCTTGGGTTGGTAGGGTGTATGAAATTCGTAGTCTAGTTGATATTACTTCTCTTGATTTTTTCTAAGAAAGAGGCATGAATCACTTCTTTAAAGTATATTTACTTATATTACTTGCACCAGTTTCTATCAATATCTATGTTTTATTCGTTTTGGTTGTCCAACTTCACAGGGTGAAGATTGCACTGGTTGTAGCCAGACCCTGGTAAGATCCCGTAGCTGGTTGGCAGAGACTAGACAGAGAACAAACTGCCCCGGTTGCCGGCTAGTTATAGAGGAGCGAGCAGACCAGGGAGTATGTTAATAAGCCATTGAGCCATAATGACAGAGCTCCTTTACCTAATAGCTTTGGGGGGGGGGGCGCCCCTTAGACCACTGCTCCTCTGGGTCAAGGGGGGCTCTTTATGTAACTTTTATAGCTCTTTAAGGGGGCCGTCCTGATTTTTATTAAATTAGTGACTTTTATATGCTTCTTGTTCTCCAAGTTAATGTCTTTAAGGGAATGTTGTTTCTATGCAACGAAGGCATTTATTTGTCACCGTATTATCATCTGATTCTAGATTATTATGAGATGACTTATTTCGTTAGTTCGTTTTTTTTTTGTTTTTTTTCAAAAATCCGTCCGAATATGTATGAGCGAAAATTTTCGAGACAGCCATTATGTTGTAACCATTGATGGAGTATCTCAAGGTGTACTAAAAGCTACCATTTCTACAGTCTAACGCGACAGTTGTCGCACTGCCACAAACTATCGTACTATCGTGCGTAGTATCTGTTATAGCACTGACAGATATTTATTTAAAATTACCACATTATCAGTAAAATGTCTATATAATATCTAATTTTGATATCTTAAAGGAAAAAAAAAGTTAAAAGTTAGATTTACAAAACTATTTCCTTCCCGGTGTTCTTTACAGAATATGAAACGCAGCCTGTTCCACTAAAGGAACAGCTCCTGAAGGTTTTAAAAAATAATGTATTACGAAAAATATTCGGGCCGGAAAAGGACTAGTTAACCGGAGAATTTAGAGAAGGCTGTACTACTCTGAATTGAGAGAATTACATTCGGTAAATATCATTCAGGGTTATAGCATTAAGGTGGGGGTGTAAGGTAGTGGGACTTAATAACGAACGGATTCATAAAATGTTAATAAACACTGAACCGATGGATAAACGTTTGAGGTGTAGACCAAAACGTAGACGGGAGGATTACGTTAGGACTTGTTTAGTAGAGGGGCGTCACTGGAAAGATGTATCTAGAAAACAATTGCTAATATCGGGTTCGCTAAGCCTTTATTATATTATGAATTTTGATATCTTGAGTTTTGTGGTTTTCTTTTCTCTTCGCAATGCCACTGAGATCTATATATGTGACCTACTTACTTAAAAATGTAAAATTACCAGTGAACATTTATTAAAGTTAGAAATCGCTACCTTAAATCCGGAGTCGTAATTCAAATACAATTCCTTTAGAAATATTCAGATACCTCTTCGCAATTGGACCGACTTCATGTTGGCGCCTTGAAATCGAACTGTCGCACTTTTTAACATCATAACACAAAACTTATAGGTTATAAACTTTAATCTTGTGTAAAAGTTATAACCTTATTCTTTGTCTACGGTGAGGATTGTTTGTTGTATTTAATCCTTAGCTTCTAACATTCATTCAAGTTGAACTGTAAACGATGTTAGTTGTACTGTTATCATGTAAATAACCCATGTCTACTTATATTATTTGACTTGTAAACACTAAGGTGTTCTTTAATGTTTGTGTGTTTAATGGTTTTTTTTTAATACAGTTTTAGTTTATGTTAGAGCTTATTGTTATATAGTGGGGAGTTCTAATCTAGTAGAATTGCTTTTCAAAAGAGTAGAAATAAAATCAGAAAGTAAGAATAAATAATAAAAAAAAAAAAGTACTTTATTAAAATATTTTCTGTTTGTTTAAATTATTACAGTTTTGACTCTTCTTGAAAATGTTTTCTAACGCTATTTTGTACATAAGGGGTCAATAACCTTAAAAAATACGGGTTATAATTATTTGCATTGTCATTGTATTTAATTATGTTTATGAAGCTATTTTTCGCTGCAATCTGTTTCCCCTGTTATTCCTGAAATTAAGTAGAATGAATGAATATTATGTTTTGTGATATGAATAGATCGATGGTTTTTTTTTATATATTGATTCTATAATCGATTAAACTTCTTAGCTGTAAACATTGACCTCAGATATTTGTATTGAGATAATTGGTGATATGAAATAAAATTTTACC
>NW_027111178.1:66655-68376 GCF_000696795.3 Halyomorpha halys | reverse complement strand
TATACAGTTGTAAATATCAATAAATAAATTATTTAAAAAAAAACAAAAAAAAAAACAATCTGCTCATGGTAGTTTTTGAGTCAAAAGTGGTCGTTAGAAAAAACGTATATATGAATATATCTAGGTGTGAGTATGGCGCTAGGCTCGTGTAGAATATTTACGAGTAGAGCTATGTGCTTTCGTAACGATTTATGTATATGCCAGTATAGTGTCACCTGAGGTGCCCAAACGTAGATATGACGATAATATTTTTCAAGGTAGACACGTTGTGATTGTGCCCCAAGTTATTGCCACCTAGGGACGAGTGGTTTGCCCCATGATCGGCTGTCTTGTATTTTCTAATTCACTGATAACAGGGCGCGATATTTACCACCTTTCGGGTTCTCTGTTCTTTTATTTTACCCCGGGCTAAGGACACGAAATGAAAAACGTTCGGCACTGTTGGACGTTAATGTCGCCATGATTTTTGTCAAAATGATGTCTTCTGAAGAGATCTTCCAAGGTGAAAATAAAATATAACGGTAGGATTTTGAAGGATATTTAGCGAGGATGACATAATTTTAAAACTTAAAATTTAAAAAAAATATTTCGTTTCAAAAAAATATATAAATTTTTAAAGAAATTATGCTATTAAAAAAAAAGAAATACAAAACTCCCCTACCTTTGTTCAGGAGTAAACTAAACAAAACAGAATCAACATAAAATGATATTTTTTTATTATTTATATATTGATATTTACAACTGTATAAAAAATACAACAAGTAAATTTGATCATAATGACATAATGATATGATACAGGATGTAGAGAAACTACCTAGTAGTAGAACTCTAAAAACAGTTTACAATATAAGGTCACGAGGCCATCTTCTTTTCAGGCGCCTCGGAGGATTGCCAGGAATGGAAGAGGAAGCAAGGTTAGAAACAAGTGGGTTTGGGTGGTTAGGGAGTTTATTATGGAAGGAATAATTAAAATGATATAAAAAGGAATCCCAAAGACTGTGTTTTACTCACCACTTCCAACTTGTGTCCAGATATCAGTATATGCAGATTATGGAATGTCACTTAGGTATTAGAGATATCTAAGATACTAGAGTGTATTTTTATTCTAAGGTAAATTGATTTAATTAATGATGATCCATTATAAAACATAGATAATAGATATAATAATAATAAAATTATTATTTAACATGATTATGGATACTCATCCTTACAATCAATCAGTGTTAGTTTACATTTAATAAAAATGAAAATTATGTTATAGTTTCTAGTCCATATGTATATTTCCTTAAATTATTTTTTCGTATATTTTATTAACAAAATAATTGTTTTGAAATATATTTTTTTTATTTTAATGTTCTGTCAATTCTTACAATGTTTTTCATTTAGCCCTGACAAAGTCCTATAAAAGGTGGGGCGAAACGTTGGTTAACAATAGTTTTCTTTTACTAATTTGAAACGTTTACTGACTGTCATCCGGACTATCTTCCTACAATTTATTCCATACGGTCGTTGTTGTTGAAGATTCCGAACTAGAAGTTACCTAAACCTATAAGAAAAAAATGGCTTAAATGGGGAATTAGAAAATATTTTTAATTATTACAAACCTTAGAATTCCTCTCGTATCCAATCCTAACAATCCAAAATCCTTCATAAAATTTTCAATGCTCCTTACTTTGTCACAAATCAAATCATTCATTGCAATGTTCCATAAACTTGTATCC
>NW_027111178.1:63226-63704 GCF_000696795.3 Halyomorpha halys | reverse complement strand
TGATACGATATCACTGCATCTTCTTCACCACTAGTGGCGTGATATATGGACCGAGGATGCATTGCTGATACGATATCACTGCATCTTCTTCACCATTAGTAGCTATAATAAAATATTTAGTGTTCTAACTTCCTGTTCTTTCTTCACACTATCTTGATTCTCTACAAATTGACGATAGTTCCTGCGGCACAATAGTGGAGTGCTGTGCTCTTAACTCCTTGGCTGGGGATCTACTTCTGAGCATAACAGAGTGTGATATGATTCCTAAACCTCTCATGGTTATAAAGAACATATATTAATTTATTTTTATTTACTGATATTTGTTTTGTTTTTGTTCTGTGATCATGGGGGGCAGAAGTTCAGGTTTTATTTTTGATGGAAGTCTGTTTTTGAAGAACTGGGTACACTCAGTCTTGTGAGAGTTAAGTTATACATTAAGTTGATTTTAGTTATACAATAGCATGATGCATTCAATAAT
>NW_027111178.1:59825-60774 GCF_000696795.3 Halyomorpha halys | reverse complement strand
TAGATTTTTCGCCCTTAAAATCAGTTTTCGCCATACTTTGTGGCGTTTGCAGTTCTTAGTGTGGATTCTTTGTAGGAGTATGTTGACAGAACACTTCTCAGAGGATATATGATACCCCATAAAATTATAGATATCTTTAATAAAACATATATAGATAAGAATAAAAAAAATAAGCAGATATTTTTTTAAATGTTAGTTTAGACATTTTAAATGGCTTATAACTATCTTTTAGGCCAACTGCTGACTATTAGAAAGGAACGCTGACTACAGATCGAGCATATAAAATGCTTCTTCATCCAGATAGATTAGCTACATCTGTAAGACCATTTTTATGAGTCGCAGATCGTATTTCTTCCTTTGATTGTGAATGGGAGCAAAGTGCAACCTTCCGTGGGAGCAATATTGAAACTAAAACTCATGAGCTAATTGAATGCTGAGTACGGATAGTTTTGACTCACGTTGTTAGTTAATTATTTCGAGAAATGAATGGAATATGGTCCGGGTGCGGTAAAAAAAAAAAACTCAAATAGTAAATAATTATACTATTTTATTGAGCCAACGTTTCGCCCCACGTAGCAGGGCTTCGTCAGGGCTAAAAAAAATACAAAAACTATAGTTACAAAAAGGAAAAAACATAAGTGTAAAATAACAGGGGTATAAAATGAAAAGTAAGATATAATAAGAAAAAATAAAGGTGGTAAATAGTAAATGAAAAGGGTAATAGTAACAGATAGATAAGAGAAGAAGTATTAAAGGAAGTACAAATAAAGAGATGAGAAAAGAAAAAAAAAATACAAATCAAATGAGACAGAATGCATACCTGTTTTGACGGCAGTCAAAATAAGTGACCGTTGGTATTGGGAGGAGTGGGGATGCCAGTTATGCCACAATAACGAAAATAATTTGTAAAGTAAACATAGTAAAAAAGTATTTAAATTAGGTGAACAAT
>NW_027111178.1:56157-57910 GCF_000696795.3 Halyomorpha halys | reverse complement strand
TGTTATAGGGGCATACTTAAATGAAGCTATTTCCATTGCATCTAGTTCGGTATTCTGCATCACCTGGGCGGCTGTGTCATCATTTGTTATAATAAATAATAAGACCCTTGCTCTTTTCAACTGATTCTGAGGAATTCTCGATGTAATTCTTTGTGAAAATTTATTATTGCCACTGCTTTTAATTTGTGTTCAAAGATGAAGATATAGAATTTGTACTCCCTATTTATGATAAATGTGAAATTTCACTTTTAAGTTTCTTGGGTTCTCTTGCATTTTACGTTGTTGCTGGGAAAAATGTATTTAAAATTGGACAAATAATTTAAGGAAATATCTGCTTCAGGACAAAATACCTAAAATTATGTTAAAAATAACAAATATTTCAGAAAATATGTGATTTATAACAAAATATGTGAAAATATGTAAAAAAGGCGAAACATTTAAAAATAAAAATGGCTTCTTTTGGCCAGAAATGTCTTGAAACATCTATAGTTAGTAAGGAATCGCAGATACATGGTCAGGTAAAAATATGTGAAAACATAAGAATCCTATCTCCAGTTATTACATGAGTTTACAAGTAAAAAAATTATCTGGTAGAATTGTATAAGTTAGTGAAATTTTACCAAATACAAACTACAAGATTAATATAATTAGTTTGTTCTTTATTATGAAACAGGGCCCAGGTATGGCCTAGTACATTGGTGGGGTTTGTGATCTCACTGAATATATATATATATATTATAGTTTTTCCGTTTTTGACAAAAATATCATCTTAGCTCACTTGAGCCTGTTCATTTCCTTCTGCTTATTTCGGACCACAATGATCACTGTAATATTTTCAACTGACCCTGAAAGTAATGCTAATATATTGATATCCCACCTGCCAAGTTGGGGAGGATTAGGACAGGATTATGGATTATCCTCCGGATTGAAACGCCACCTAATCGAAATGACGTTTATAGCCTGCATAGATATTTATTTGCCCATTACGGACACTTCCATAAAAGTTTCTTCTAAACGCGGAATTAAAAAAAAAAAATCTGTATTTGTTTCAGTTCGAAGACTAACCCTGTTTCGAAGACTAACTGACTGTTCGAAGACTAATCCTGTTTCGAAGACTAACTGACTGTTCGAAGACTAACCCTGTTTCGAAGACTAACCCAGTTGAACTCAAACGTTCCTGATCCCCGTTTTTAAATATTTTATATCTATTTACCAACGAAATGTGGATTCACATTATATGTATTTATTATTTTATAATATTTATAGCCTGCATAAATATTTATTTGCCCATTACGGACACTTCCATAAAAGTTTCTTTTAAACGCGGAATTAAAAAAAAAACACCTGCATTTGTTTCAGTTCGAAGACTAACCCTGTTTCGAAGACTAACTGACTGTTCGAAGACTAACCCTGTTTCGAAGACTAACCCTGTTTTGAAGACTAACTGAATGTTCGAAGACTAATCCTGTTTCGAAGACTAACTGACTGTTCGATGACTAACCCTGTTTCGAAGACTAACTGAATGTTCGAAGACTAACCCTGTTTCGAAGACTAACCCTGTTTCGAAGACTAACTGACTGTTCGAGGATTAACTCTGTTTCGAAGACTAACTGTATGTTCGAAGGCTAACCCGGTTGAACTCAAACCTTCCTGATCCCTGTTTTTTTAAATTTATTTGATAGATTTATTTATTGATAGATATTACAATCTGCCACACAGTTGTGGGCAATAGGTAATAGTGATGAATGATCTC
>NW_027111178.1:54452-54783 GCF_000696795.3 Halyomorpha halys | reverse complement strand
TATTTTATAATATTTATAGCCTGCATAAATATTTATTTGCCCATTACGGACACTTCCATAAAAGTTTCTTTTAAACGCGAAATTAAAAAAAAAACACCTGTATTTGTTTCAGTTCGAAGACTAACCCTGTTTCGAAGATTAACTGACTGTTCGAAGACTAACCCTGTTTCGAAGACGAACCCTGTTTCGAAGTCTAACTGACTGTTCGAAGACTAACCCTGTTTTGAAGACTAACTGAATGTTCGAAGACTAACTGACTGTTCGAAGACTAATCCTGTTTCGAAGACTAACTGACTGTTCGAAGACTAACCCTGTTTCGAAGACTAACTGA
>NW_027111178.1:50446-51070 GCF_000696795.3 Halyomorpha halys | reverse complement strand
CGCCACAACACTTGAGTGGGTAAAAGTACGCACAGCAACTGCCCAAGACTTGAGGAAGGCCGTTTCTGACCTCGAACGATTTACCGGGGAAACAGGAGAATTGATCCACTTCGTTAAAGGGGGTGACCGACTAATAAGCCGAATTGAAGCAAAGTCTATCGAAATAACAGCTGACTCATACCGTAACTATATATATATATATATACACATTTAATGGCCATATTGCTATAAGGAGTGGTACATTGGAGTTGCCGAGGCCCCATAACATTGACCAATGCAGAAATGCAATTCTTTCGGGAAATAGTTGAGAAAAATAGGAAGCAGAAAATAGTCACTATAACTAAACGTAAAATAACAATAACACACACAGAGATATATATTTGAATATACACATATATATTTTTAAAAAACCGTGCCCGTGTAGGCCTATACTATAGAGGCGACATATTTCCGTGACAACGTATACTCTATGCTAATATTACATAAATATAAATTAAAATCAATCCAATGTTATATATTTGAAATAATAAACCAGTTCACATATTGAATTCAGATATTTATTTTGGCTTGGTTATACAAAATATTTATACAGTTATACTTAATTCTAAGACTTTATTTCCAATA
>NW_027111178.1:44841-45361 GCF_000696795.3 Halyomorpha halys | reverse complement strand
ATCTACTTCCGTTACGGGACACTTTTTCTAACATGGCATCCCGCAAAATGATTTATAAGACGTTGTCACGTCAAACAATTTTTTGAGGTATTTGATGAACAGCCATTAACAAAACTATTTAGAGGCGACGTCTCATGACTTAATTGTTTGCGTTGTCATGGCCTACAGAGAGAAAAAAAAATATTAATTTTTTTTTAAATTTAAATATTTTAGTTCTTAATGATGAGTTAGTAAAATTATTATTTGTTTATTAACACCAATAAATAAGTTATGAAACATCACCACAATATTGTTGTTTTATTAAGGACTGATCCTGAGAAACATCAAAAATATATATAAACGAGGAGAAGATGGTTGGGGGTGCGGTCAACGATAAACACAAATAAGTAGGATTAACCTATTTTATTGTGCCAACGTTTCGGCTAGGGGTTCTAGCCTTCTTCAGGGCTAAAAACAGAACAAGATAACAACCACAGTAAGTATAGAAAAATAAAAAAGAAAGTATAAACAGAATAATTTT
>NW_027111178.1:37661-38446 GCF_000696795.3 Halyomorpha halys | reverse complement strand
TTTTCAATTACCTATGTATACATTTTATTTCCCGCTTCTCTCATCACTTCATTTTATTAATTTTATTTTGTAAAATTATTCATTTTATGTGTAAAATTATTTTGTTTATATTTTCTTTTTTATTTTTTTATTTTTCTATACTTACTGTGGTTGTTATCTTGTTCTGTTCCTAGCCCTGAAGAAGGCTAGAAACTCTAGCCGAAACGTTGGCACAATAAAATAAGTTAATCATACTTATTTGTGTTTATCATTGACCGCACCCCCAACCATCTTCTCGTTCATCATCCACGGTCAACTATCTCTCATAATTAAAAATATATATAATTTAGAGTTATGAAAAATATATATAATATAATATTTATAAACACACCTTGTCTTGCTTCTATTCATCTGGCTCATTGACTGGTATTCAGTTCTCGAAATCCTTTTTTGTAAGATCCAAGACTCTTTAGACGGTGGACAAGCTTTTCGTACTTTTATTGAAATATTTTAAAATCATGCTTTTGTCAATTGCAAATTATTTACTTCGTGCAATGCAAGGAGCTTTACTTTATCTTTCTTGAAGGTTTGTGATCGTCAAATATTAAATACTGGGTTTCTCCTAAGGTTGTGTTGAAATAAGTCGTAAGTTTGATGCCTGATTATTTTTTAATACGGACTATGGTATCACCCTCCACTTTCTGGACTCTCTATAATTTTTTGGACGGCCTTTCATTGGTCTAGGTAAATATAATATTTTTTCAGCCATGTCGATTCCTAGTTTTAGCTAATTTTACAATGTAGCC
>NW_027111178.1:27445-30495 GCF_000696795.3 Halyomorpha halys | reverse complement strand
TGTGTTAGGATGGGTTGGAATGTCAGCTGTGAAAACTGTATATAGGATAGGACCAAGGAAAACCAGAATTAAAACTAGTTTTTGGAAATAAGATTAGTACTACAGACATATAAGAAAGTTGAGAAAGAATAATATCTATTATGTAAAGGTGATTAAAGGTAATAGAGATTTACAAAATATACTCAATTTCACGTTCAACATTAAAAAAAATATCACTTTTTATATTATCCCCTTTTTGGTCATTTATGACATACCAGAGAAGGAGATTATCTACAGGTTACCACTCTATTCTTATCATTGTGGGGAGTCAAGTTTTCATTTACAGGGACCGCCATAGAAATAAAAGTTAACTCCCTAGGCCGGATCCTAACCGGCTCCGCTGCAGTAACGAGCTAGTCAAAATTGGCGCTTTAATTCGCTCGGCTCCGAACGGTCCATCATTTTGAAACTATCCATCTTAAAGTAAATTTGATTGTGATTAAGAAGATATCAATATTTTCCTGCAAATAATATATCGATTCAGACTTTTTTTTCTTTTGAAAAAAAGTATTTTTAACCCATGTGCGCCGTATCCAAGACAAGTAAGGTATGTCTAAATTGACACTTGCCTTCGGAAATATTCTTAATTTATAGTTATGCTAATATGAAATATTATACGAAACCAAATAAGTATAAAGTATTAATAATACGTTTTCCTTGGGCACAGTTGTCATATTTTCCTTATTGCCTTTTTATGGGGATTGTATAGTTTTGTTCTGAATCACTGTCTTCTAACTTCGATTTTTTTGGTGATTATAGATTGTAAAATATTAAGCACGTGTGAGAGGGTTCTTGGCAATGAACTTTAGGAAAAAATATTTTATATAAGTTTAACAATTTTTTATATTATCTCACAAACGATTAATCTGGAATCCTCACACCAGACTGAAAAGACCGGAAACTGCACGTCGATTTCGACTATTACAGCACTTACTAGACAAACGGTCTAAACTTCCAACACATTACAAAAGACTGATCTACATGACTGTAATAAGGCCAATCTGAACATATGGAGTTGAGCTTTGGGGCTCCACTAAACCTTCGAATTCCTCTCGTATTCAATCCTTACAATCCAAAATCCTCAATGCTCCTTACTTTGTCACAAATAAAATCATACATAAAGACCTTAATGTTCCCTATGTAACCGATCTAGCCCGAACCAGATATCACTTCTTCCATTATAAACTCTCTAACCACTCAAACCCCTTAGTTTCTAATCTTGCATCCTCTTCCATTCCTGACAATCCTCCGAGGCGCCTGAAAAGAAGGTGGCCACGAGACCAGCTAATGTAAAATGTCATTAGAGTGCTACCAATGGGTAGTTTCTCTACACGCCTGTAACAATCCAATTTAACTTAGATCAGATTTACTAAATGTATTATAATGTACAGTTGTAAATAGCAATAAATAAATATTAAAAAAAAAAAAATTATCTCTGTATGCCTTTGGTGTGCATTTATCGAACAATTATTATTTAGTAATAAGTTTCTTTGTGTTGTACAGTAAAAACATAATTTGAATAACAAAAATTGGCTCGGATGCGATCAAAATAATACATACAGTAAATAACAGTTTTATAAGCTAACGTTTCGCCCCACGTTGCAGGGCATCATCAGAACTTACAGAATGAAAATTCTTGGCATTCTAAAAATATGTTAGTGATTATGCTAAATTAGTTTAAATGGATAAGAATTGAAAATTTCTGTGGTGGTATCAGGTTTTAGTTGTCAAGTAGGTTGCAATACTTTTTATCTGGAGAAGAGACTGAATTTTAAATATCTATAGTTGGGACGAAATTTACCAATAATTTGAACAGTTGGAACGATGTTTTCCAACAAAATAAATAAGTATAATAAAATGTCCTAGATTATTAATTAAAATTAAAATTTCTAATAGGGACAGTAAAACAAAATACCATGTAATTTATTTGGTACCGAAATATCTTTATTTTCTCACCTCATATGAACCTGAACACTTTACTTACTAATGTTGACACGGCAGTATTTATCTTTTCTATTAAAACAGTATTGTGTAAATAAAACTCCAATTTCTTAACCTAAAAGGTATTGGTAAAGGTTTTCAATTTTAGAAAATCTTTGAGTAAATTATTTTACCACAATTCTCGCAGTCCCAGTTTGAGATTATAAAATCTCAAATTTCGCAATTGTTTTTTAAATTATTTTGTTAGGTGAGCTCTCTAATCTCTAATGATTTACCTTGGTGATAAAGATGACTACGATCTATAAAAATGTTTCATTCCGATGATTAACTCAGATAAGATAAGAGAGAAATTACCTTCATCCACAATATATAATTTAATATTTAAAATAATTAAATACCATGATTATGAACTATTTGTACAGTAATTATTTTACCTAAATATAAAAATAATTACAAATTTGTTTCAAGTTACCGCCTTTGCTCTGCATGTATTTAATAGTTATTATATACTAAGCCATTTGTTTTGTTTTTGTGTATAATAAGCACATAATATAATTCATCGTATTAAGTGTATAAAAATCACTAAAGACAGTCGCTTTTAGCGTCCTCAAAAACGCTTAGATACAATACAACTTTATATTTTACCTGGTTGGTTCTAACAAAATATATTTTGCGGTAACCTATGCTATGGGTGGGTGGGTACACCAATAAAACAATTCAGACCGACGGACGTAAAATGTGTTACATAAATTTTTTTTTGTAATTTGTTTTTAAAGGTTTATGAGGATACTAAAAACCAATCTGAATGCCTTTTTATGATTTTTTTCTAGCCTAAAATACACGCTACTATGTAGGAAACGATTATAATTTTTTGTGATATAGTATGCATTTTATCTCATTTAATACAATTTTCAATACGGTTTGTAATGCTACACAATAAGAAAACAAATTGACTGGTACATAGTTACCTCACAATATTATTATAGTGACATAGTATTAAAATAATTTACAAAATAGATTAATTTTTATTAATATATTCTTGTTTGAGAGTGGTTTAGTTTATTTAAAAA
>NW_027111178.1:24646-27267 GCF_000696795.3 Halyomorpha halys | reverse complement strand
ACCTTCCAACGTTTCGACCCTCAGGTCATTTTCAAGGATACCTTTACTTTGTTGTCATTTTCTCTTTTAAAATTCTTAAAAATGCCGTTTTTTTAAATTTTATTAATCCAAACATTCTTGGATGGTGGCATTTTCTTTTTTAAAAAACTTTAAAATTGCCTTTGTCCCATCTATAATTTTTTCTATATAATTCTTTCTTAAATTTAAAGCTCTTACTAACCACTTCTCTTCTTTCTTTCATTTACATTTGCTACAATGTAATGACAATCCAGTAACATAGGCAAATGTAAATGAAAGAAAGAAGAGAAGTGGTTAGTATAAGTTTCAAATTTAAGAAAGAGTTATAGATGGGACAAAGGCAATTAGCCGCCATTTTTAAGAATTTTAAAAGAGAAAATGACAACAAAGTAAAGGTATCCTTGAAAATGACCTGAGGGTCGAAACGTTGGAAGGTTTTGAAAAGAATAAAGTTGAGAAAAAAGGATCAAATTTGTTTTTAAATAAAATTTACAAAATATTTTTTATGGAGAAATAAAGTTGATATTTGTTTTTGTTGGGACCCCGAAAAACCCTTGAATACGAATTTTAGTAATACTAAAAATGTTTGTCTCAAAATTTTCGGCCCTCGATTTGTTCTCTTAAATCACAACTGCACTACTTTCAACACCATACCACTAATCTACACGAACCTTAATAGGGTTTGGGGTTCTATAAACTACACGAAATGTTGAAAATTGAACCTTTGTAAACAAATTAGAATCGGAGGTTCAAACGTTTGAAAAAACGTACTTGGTTTGAAATTGCTATTTCTTCAAAGTAAAGGCTTAAAATCTAGAAAATATTTATTTGGGTCCAAAGAGCTAGAATTTAGCTTTCTAACAATTGTTGTTAGGTTGGATTTGTAGTTTAAATTTAAATAATAATGGGAGGAGTTTGAATTTATTTTGTGAACGAGAGACATCGGCAGAAAAAAATAAAATCCTTCAAACATCAATCCCAAAAATTTCAAATTTTTGATTTATTTGAAAAATCGTATTAATTCGTTTCAAAATACGCTTGAACCGAATCTAACTTCGTTTTTCCAAAAAATATTTTGGTATACTTTACAAGAAGCGAATTTCGATTTTTGTGATTTTTACATAGAATCATTTAATTCAATGAATAATCATTTGTTCTTATTATACACAAAAAACAAATCGATTGGTATATAATTACCGTTAAATAAATAAAGAGCAATGGCGGTATGTGATAACTTTTAAAAATCTGAAAATATATAAAATATTTTTTTCTCGACTCCTAGAACCCTCGGAGAAGTGTATAATATTTTTCAACTTCAAATATTACCAAAAAATGTTCCATTAAAATTGGTAATCCCATGTTTGTCAATTCCATGTTTGGTATTACCATTGTCAATATTGATTCCATAATAATTTCGCATTGAATAAATTGTTAAGAGGAGAATGTAAATTTTAGTATGAAGTGTAGATAGTTAACTGTAGATTAATAATTGGAGAAGATGGTCGGGGGGGGGGGGGGTACGGTTAGAAAAAAAATATAAATAGACAAAAATTTTTTATAATTTATTCAGGTCGAAATGTCGGCCGACGCTGTTTGTTATTTCAGGTCTTCATCAGGGAGGTTAGCAGTGGATCCTGGCTAAAACTGTTTTAGCGAGGATTTTTAGTCAAGATCCGCTACTATCCTCACTGATGACCTGAAACTCAGGTCGAAACGTCAGCATGAATAAATAATTTTTTTTTTGCTTACCGCAACCCCCGACCATATACAATTAGTAAATTTTTATAGTGTACTAAGCCATATTTTTTACAAAAGAAATTTTTTTAAATTCTGGAACGAGAAATATTATTGAATAAATTTTCTAAAAATTAGTAGAGATGGCCAAAGTGAATAATACACACGTATCTCTTATTAAATGAGTGGGGATTAATTTCAACGCAAAGTAGGTAAGTGGTAGCTGTGTGATGCGCGCACCACAATTTTTTTTTTTAAATCCAGTTAGTGGTAGTGGTGGGAACAGATTAAAATTATCATTATCTGTTCCAAATTGCCTTAGCATTTCTGACCTAGGATAATCTAGTATCTATTTCCAGTGAAGATGACTGGGAGGTATCGTTGCTTAGATTTCTCAGATGATGTCAAGTGTTTGTTATTGCTCGAACCGTGGAGTCTAAACAGCACAAGTGGTTCCTCTGAAGAGGAGAAGAGGTTCCTGCTCTTTGGTCCTTCGTCCTTTGCCGCTCAGCCCTTTTAGGAATGTCTCCTTTCACTGTCAGTATCCCTCCGTCAGCTACTAATGGATATAACCACAATTAGTTAAACTATTTTCTCTCGAAAGTTGGAATAGTTGGCATTTTCTAGTCCTGGGTTTACATTTATTTTATTACTTTCCCACGTGATATTTTAACACTCTTTTGATAGTAATCACATAAGTCGTATTTTTTTTATTTATTTATTAAGGCTCCTGTACTAATGTATATATCTATTTTTTATTGTTATTTGAATAAAGAAGGATTAGGGGGAAATGTATCTAGTTAATTATTATTTATATTAGAAATCACATTAATCCATCCCTCTATAACTCCTGAATGCACACGTCACAC
>NW_027111178.1:24180-24596 GCF_000696795.3 Halyomorpha halys | reverse complement strand
GAAAATCCTGGAAAATGAAATATGTCTTATCATGTTGATGAGTGTTGTTTCTTACACAGTTTTTACTATTTGATCTTATTTTTTTTTATTAAATTATCCACAAAAACTATTTCGGCCAGACCAATACAAGCGAAAGTTAGTGCATATATTCTACTTTTTCAAAAGTAGGTTTGTTTTTTGACATAATTTTATTTCCTCTAAGTTTCTAAGGCCACATCCAATTTAGTACCGGTAAAATTCTTTTTTGAACATTTTTGAAAATGACTCTTGTGACGATATTATTTTCTCATGAAAGTGTACATATTGGAGCAACATTTGTGTAAGTTACATTGACGTATTGAGAAGTTTGACGTTAAGGGCTTTGTTGGAATGTGTAAACAAATTAAGGGGAGAACAATGATCAAATTAACCACCTG
>NW_027111178.1:23608-24130 GCF_000696795.3 Halyomorpha halys | reverse complement strand
ATCCATCCCTCTATAACTCCTGAATGCACACGTCACACGTGGCGGAAAGAGTGAGAAAATCCTGGAAAATGAAATATGTCTTATCATGTTGATGACTGTTGTTTCTTACACAGTTTTTACTATTTGATCTTATTTTTTTTATTAAATTATCCACAAAAATTATTTCGGCCAGACCAATACAAACCAAAGTTAGTGCATATATTCTACTTTTTCAAGTTTGTTTTTTGACATAATTTTATTTCCTCTAAGTTTCTAAGGCCACATCCAATTTAGTACTGGTAAAGTTCTTTTTTTGCACATTTTTGATAATGACCCTTCTGACGATATTATTTTCTCATAAAAGTGTACATATTGGAGCAACATTTGTGTAAGTTTCATTGACGTATTGAGAGGTATGACGTTAAGGGCTTTGTTGGAATGTGTAAACAAATTAAGGGGAGAACAATAATCAAATTAACCACCTGAACATAATAAATATATATATATATAAAAGCATTCCATTTAATTCAACAGCCTGAATAA
>NW_027111178.1:19429-19677 GCF_000696795.3 Halyomorpha halys | reverse complement strand
TATGTGAGTGTAGATTGGTTTTCAAGATTGACCTTCGAGGATGGCCGAATTGGCCGAAACGTTGGACTTTTGAGAAAATAAACAATGTTCTGAGACTTTAATTTGGATAAATTTTATTTAAACAATATTAACCAGTCTCAAGGAAGTGAAAAGATTATATTGTATATATGTATGTATAGTTGACCGTAAAAATTGATATATAGGGAGATGGTCAGGGTTGCGGTCAATAGTGAAACAAAAATAGTTTA
>NW_027111178.1:18898-19263 GCF_000696795.3 Halyomorpha halys | reverse complement strand
TGAAAAGATTATATATAAGACACCTGTTTAATCATGTTTACAGTATCCTAATAACATATTACTATAATCAACATGATTATATAACATATAATAAATAACCTTTTCTATAAAAAAATGCAATTACAAACTGTAAGATTACACATTAAAGATAATTTAGAGTTGATGTTATCTCCGATTCATTAAGGTGAGGAATTCCAAGCAGGCGGTAGGTGTAGAAACCTGTCTAAGTACTGTATTATTTAGCCACGGGCAGCTCCCAGATTTCATTAAGATTAGCCCCACGGCTTCCGACGGAGGCTTATGGCAGTTCGCCCTTGTACAGCATAAGTATATGTGAGGCCTCGCGATTTATATTAATATATATA
>NW_027111178.1:14491-15078 GCF_000696795.3 Halyomorpha halys | reverse complement strand
TTTTTTAAGTTAGAAAATTAGTAATTTATGTTGTTGAATAATACAAAATTTATAAATTCATATTATTTTAAATATTTGACAATTTATTAGCACATATTTATGTACATATTTAGGATTTTTTAGCACATAAAAATCCTATCCTACTAATAACCATCATCACGTTTCCTAGAGAGTGGTCCACTCATTTTCATTACTATTTATGATGGATTATATTGACTTAGTGGATATTATAGAATTTCAACATTTCCTGGTTGGCTTATGATTGATATCGTTTGGGAAACAGTTGATGAGCAGGTAAAACAGAAATAGATCTTATGCTGGAACTACATACTGGTCACTTTAAATTCAAGATTAACACAAATGCTTGGTAAACAAAGGATGCAACAAACTTCAGTATCCACGAGCTTTTTCTATTCTTTTGAGTTTTGTCGGCTATTACATTCGATTTACTAGATAGATAGATATGATTTTATTTGTGAAAAACAAAATCTTGTACAAATTCGTAACACAATATACAATTATAAAACAAAACCTGAGTCTAGTGCTCCATTACAAAAACAATAAACAAAAGATAAAACAAGTTCTCT
>NW_027111178.1:10969-12040 GCF_000696795.3 Halyomorpha halys | reverse complement strand
TAACATGACTCTTTGATTGGATATTATTTAATTAATCAAATTATAGAGAGGAAAAATATTAATCTATTAAAGGTTCTATAACATGGCTAACTGAACACAAACTTGTGGATAAAGAACAAACGCCCTTTTAGTACAAGAGTCGGGAAGAAAAAAAAAGGCAGTTATCTCACCCCAATTTGTGATTACATGAATGAAAATTATGTATAATTAATAGTTTAAATTGATGAGTCTGCCAAGTATAGGTAGGGGGAATAAAAATGGCGGCTGTTTCAAAACCTTAAAAAACACTAATTTTTCATTCGGAGCTCCATATCTTAAAAACTTCCAACACCAGAAAATCTAAGAGAACATTATTTAATGAAGAGTAACTATTATTAATATTAGCCTTAAAAGAGCAATTTACGTTCAATAGTTCTCGAGATATAGCTTTTTAAAAAGCAAAATTTCTTAAAAATCTAGTAATTAGTTAATTTATTTTGAGAAATCTATATCTCGGGAACTATGTGACGTACAGATGTCTATTAGCGCTCAAATTAAAGCTAGTTTAATGGACTATACAGATGTTTATGACCTTTACCTTCGTAGGAATAGTAGTTTTCATGATATATGCTAAAATAAATTGATTTATAGTTGTTCGAACAATAAGTTTGATTTATGAAAATCTTCATTTCAGAAACCATTTGACATACAGATGTCTGCCAGCGCTCAAATTAAAGCTAGTTAAATTTACTATAAAATAGTTATTAATGTTTATCTTTGTAGGAGTAGTAGTATTTACGATATTTGACCAAATAAACTCACAAAATGTTAATTTCTAGTTGTTCGTATAAAATGTTCGATTTTTGAAAAAATATATCTCTAGATCCGTAAGACCCACATATGTCTGCCAGCACCCAAAATAAAGGAAATTTAACTTACTATAAAGTAGTTTATGACACTTCTTCGTAGGGGTAGTATTTTTTATAATATTCTCATATGAATATAAATTTGGCAAATAAAAATTTGTCCGAATAACTATAAATCAATTAATATTAGCAAATGTCATGAAAACTATTACTCCTACGAAGATAA
>NW_027111178.1:9992-10919 GCF_000696795.3 Halyomorpha halys | reverse complement strand
AGATAGATAGATATGATTTTATTTGTGAAAGACAAAATCTTGTACAAATTCATAATACAATATACAATATACAATTATAAAACAAAACCTGAGTCTAGTGCTCCATTACAAAAACAATAAACAAAAGATAAAACAAGTTCTCTATAACAAAACAATAAAAATACACAACTATTAACATAATATTCATTGATCCATTATATTTAACTTAAAATAATGAGGATTCTTTTAAATAAACGAAAGCGTGATATAAATGAAGATACTAATTGGCTTCGAAAAGTATTTACATAATAGAATTATGTATATCACATATATAATTAAACTATATATAATATTGTTACAATGTAAATATATAGTCTGTTCAAATTGGCTTCACTGTTTAATTTTCAATATATTTTCAATGTTTTGTAAGACGCAAGATACGGATGTGGGTGCTTTAAGATATATTGTATATTTTCTTTAAATGTTGGGCAATGTAGGAGGATGTGGTACAAACTATTATTGAAATATTTTTTGCAGAATGGACAGAGTTATACTATAAAGTATAATAAACTATAAAGTAGTTTATTACACTTCTTCGTAGGGGTAGTATTTTTTATAATATTCACATATGAATATAAATTTGCCAAATAAAAATTTGTTCCAACAACCATAAATCAATTAATATTAGCAAATGTCATGAAAACTATTACTCCTACGAAGATAAACATCATGAATTACTTTATAGCTCATTAGACTAGCTATAATTTGAGTGCTAATAGACATTATCTGTACGTCAAATGGTTTTTGAGATAAATGGTTTTTCAAAATAAATTCACTAACTACTGATCTTTCAGTACGTCCCATACAACATTTTTATGAAATGTTACTTTTTAAAAAGCTATATTTCGAGAACTATTTAACGTAAATAACTCTTTTAGGGCTCATATT
>NW_027111178.1:8540-9942 GCF_000696795.3 Halyomorpha halys | reverse complement strand
GTACGTCCCATACAACATTTTTATGAAATGTTACTTTTTAAAAAGCTATATTTCGAGAACTATTTAACGTAAATAACTCTTTTAGGGCTCATATTTTAGCAAATTAGCTCATCTTTAAATGATGTTCTTTTCGGTTTTCGTGTGTTGTTTCTACTTTTTAAGATATAGAGCTCCGAATGAAAAATTAAATTTTTTTATCATTTTCAAATAGCAGCCATTTTTTATTCCCCCTACCTATACTTGGCAGACTCGTCAATTTTGACTAGTAATTATACATAGTTTTCATCAAAGTAATGTAAAATTAGAGTGAGAAAACTGCCTTTTTTCTCCTCTTGGGCTCTTGTACTATATGTATCGAAAAACCGACACTCAACGGGTCAGCCACTAACCTAACTTATACCAACCAATTTACATAACCCATCCACACTCTTGCGCGTGCGCGACTTTGCCTAATTTTGCAAACGTGTGGAGGCAGATTTAAGTAATAGCACTTACAGTAGCAGCCACTATAATCGTTTTCATTATGCTGTCGTGGACAAACTATCGTAGTACAAGATTTTCGTGGTAGTTGGAATATGACAGTAAAATATGGTGAGAAAAGGGCGTTAGTATTATAGATGTATGGACTTCTCAACGACTATGCATGGTAAATAAATGGGATTTATAACACTGTTCATTTCAATTACATAATAAAATAAAACATTAAAAATAATTATACCTACATCGCTTAAACTATTTTTGATTACTCTTTTTTAAATTTTGACCTTGATCTTTTACAATTAGGAGAGAGAAAAAAACTTTATTTAAAAAAAAGTTTACTATCCAACTGTATTGGGTTCCAAAATATACAACATACTTAAATCTAGTCAGATATTTTTTTTTTAAATCTTATAAAATATCAGCATAATCGGATATATATATAATAGTAGTATAGGATTTTTTTATGTTTTATCCCTTTTGTTCTTTTATTTTTTTCTTTCTATACTTTATTATTATTTCTTTTTTTATCCTTTTTTTTTTTTCATATTTTCTTTCTTAAAACTATACATCTTTCTTCTTTTTTTATTTTTCTAAAAAAGATTTCACTTTACTTTATATACTCCTAAAGTAGTTCTGCATTGTTTTTTATCCTGTTCATTCATCCCTGAAATGAGATTGTGAATCAATAATTTTTATTTACTATCATCCCTATGGAATACTATTCTTTTTTTTTTTTTTGTTTTTATTCCCTTTCCATTTTTCAATTCCGTTTTTTTGGTTTCCTTTTTGTCTACCTAATTCCAGCAGAATAACAATTGAAAGTTTCAAAAAAGCTTTATTTATTTTCTGTATCTTATGTCTCAGATTTTCATTGATAATTGTAAATATGTACATTAGCAGAAATTGTATCTTTTCATTTATT
>NW_027111178.1:6227-6975 GCF_000696795.3 Halyomorpha halys | reverse complement strand
ACGTTGCTGATGATATGAAATAAACTATTGTTTTTTAATAAGGAAGAATTTATGTCATTCACTTAATCCTTTTTAATTTATATATTCTGTTAATTATTGTTGTTTATTTGTATCTTTTCAAATTCCTTGTTTTATTTTATTTTATGAAGTTTTGTAATTTCATCTCTATTTTGTATTTCCATTTTTACTCTAAGGCTCTAAAGCCTAATTTTGACGCCTGTATATTATTCTAAAGGGATCAATCCTAGAATAAATAAAGATTATTATTATCATATTATTCTATTTGATCCTCAATGACTTCTATCTATTTTTCTTTTCTCCTAGTACTTAAACACTTACTGGACAACACTGTTCGTTAATTTACTATTGAATAATATATAACTGCAACGTCAAGACAAAATAAGGAGAAATTGGGGGAGGGAAGGGTATAAGATGATAATTAAATATTCTCTGACACGACATAAATAAAATAAAACAATATTTTTCTTTTTGGTCGACAAGAGTGCTAGCGGTACCAACCTGTTCCCGACCTGTTGAGTGAAACGAACGACCGCCAGACCAAGACGAGATATTCCGATTCAGCCCAAAACTAGTCTCTGCAAGCTTACATAACTCCCATCTTTCCTTCGGGTCTTCACGATATATTTCTCTATTCGGAGGCTTATATATATCTTATAGAAAATATATTATAATAAATAAATGTTAGAGAGAGAGAAATACTTTATTTATCTATGCTGCCTAAATACAT
>NW_027111178.1:2043-2475 GCF_000696795.3 Halyomorpha halys | reverse complement strand
ATGTAATGTAAAAGTTTAGGTAAGAGGACATTTTCCTTTAAATGAACAGCATATATTGATTCCATGATTAAGAAGTTATACCTCGTCATTACAAGACAAGTAGGTGTCCTGTTTAGACTTTATAATACGAAACTATAAGCCATTGACTGGTGAGATACCGTACTTTGACGCAAAGTGGAACAGTCCTAGATTTTAACAGTAATCAGTTTTAAAAAAAATAAAATGCATAATACAATCCCGAAGGGGAAAACATAGATCAGTCAGGATAACGATTATTTTATATGGAAAATTACTATATGATAATATAATTAAGATTAATAAAAAAAAAAAGGCGAATTATACCAACACAAGTTAGTTTAATGATAAATATTTTCCATATTTTTTTTTTGGCTATCTCTCAATTATTAACAAGAACTATGACCAAATTTTTAG
>NW_027111178.1:1630-1993 GCF_000696795.3 Halyomorpha halys | reverse complement strand
GTTTCTTGTCGTTTCAGTCTTGTGTGTGGATTCCAAGTAAGTCTCTTGTCAAGATGGAGTCCTAAGTATCGAATCTGTTCAACAGGCATTAAATTAAATCTAAACATACATTTTAACAGGATTTTAAAAATACGATTAAATAAAATTATAAATTATGAGAGTTAAAGTAATCTCATCGTCATTGTTAGCAAATAAAAATAATTGTAACATAATAAATTAAACAAAATTATAAATATTAAAATCATTAATAAAATTCAATAGGGGTTCATTATAAAAATTAAAGTTTTTTTTTATAAAACTTTAAATTCAATATATAGAAAGTTATTTCCTCATACAATTATTTATACAAGCCTTCAATTAAAA
>NW_027111178.1:0-981 GCF_000696795.3 Halyomorpha halys | reverse complement strand
ATTATAATAATTGTATACAAATTTAAAATTAAATTTTGGTTTGTATTTTTTTTTTGTTATCCTACATATTTTAAACTGAACTTTGAAAAAAAAAATAATAAAAAAGAAAGAAAGGAAACTACATGTTTAAATACAGTATAAATACTATACCGGTTCTAAGAAATAACCAGTTGTATCTTACAAAATCTACGATTTCCTGAAACGTCGTATGCAAAATACATATTTTAATATAATGTACAGCCGTATATAATGTACAAATTGGTTGTAAGGAACATGTTTTAGGAACGTTTGAGCTGGGTAATATTGAACAAGAAGCGAGTTATATTACATAAATTACATTAAATTTTATTACATTCCATCGTCTATTTTTAGACATTGGTAAAAGAGATAAGAGAGAACATTCACCCCATATTAACAGATGCATTTATTAAATGGCTACCAAAAATAAAAGTGAAATAACAACTTAAACACATTTATTCCTATTTAAAATATTTACATTCAAACTAGGTAACTCCGAACCTAGCTTGTTCCCCCAATTGATTTTCTCTACACCGCTTCAAAAGCCATTGGGGGCTGAGCTAGGTTGCCGTTGACACTCAGGACTTGAGTGGAGAATCTAGTCATTATCAGAGTTCCAAAATAACTATTTGAAATGGTCACTGCCGCTTTAACCTTCGGGTAGGATTGTGGGGGTGGGTTAATCTTAGTAGTTAGGTACTGGTACTGGTACTGGTATTTGGTGGGGGGAACAAGTCCGGTAAGTGGGCCTAGTGGTCCTTTTTGCCAGCCCCTGGTGGCTACCTAGGTTGCCACCGCATACTAACCAAGGTGGAAATGTCAAGATTCATTCTTCGGGACCGCCGAAAAATGATTGTTTAACTGCCCTAGGTGGGAATCGAACCCACAACGTTCTCGAGCGCACTGGGACCTGCGCCCCAACCCAGCCGGCATGTACCTTAGTAGTTAGGTAACTTGAGGGAG
>NW_027111177.1:34141-35189 GCF_000696795.3 Halyomorpha halys | reverse complement strand
TAGACAAGCAGTCTTGAACTTGGAAGCTTTAAATCAACATGGGGTTCAAAACCCACCACCCATGGAGATGACTCCTCCACCACCGGAGCTTGCCCCACTACCAGTGAGTTTCTCTAGCGGGAGCCCACGCTACAACACTTGAGTGGGTACAAGTACGCACAGCAACCGCCCAGGACTAGAGGAAGGCCGATTCAGACCTTGAACGGTTTACCGGAGAAATGGGAGAATTAAGCCACTTAATTAAAGGGGGTGACCGACTAATAAGTCGAATCGAAGCGAGGTCTATCGAACATATACTCGATAGCGAAGATGCAGAGGCATTAAAAGCAGCGGTCGTTTGCAGAGTAAACAGAAGCATCCTCAACCTGCTAGGGAAGGTCGGTGCTTGGGTCAAGAATATCAAGGGAAAGTGGAGAATTAAGTTGAGGGGTAAAATGTACAAATGTCAGCGACGAAGACGAACATGTGCAACATTTACATAGCGTATTCCAGAGGCCTGATTCTCTGGAATACGCTATGTAAACTTTGGGCTCAAATTATCGGGGGAGAAATCATCGTTGGGGCAGGAGCAAATCAATTTTTTGGGCCACACGATCTCCAGGGAAGGAGTTAAACCCGACGCAGATAAATTCAGAGCAATGCAGAAGATGGCAGTGCCTAGGGATGTAAAGGGAGTGCTGAGGTTGCTTGGAACTTTAAATTATTATCGGAGATTTGTGCCAGAAATGGCTGAGTACCTTGTCCCACTCAACAATCTTTTGAAGAAAGGCAGAAAGGTGATCATCACTCCGATTGTGGAAGACAATATCAGACGGTGCATGGAGAAGCTGCAGCAGGAGCCAGTGCTTGCTTTCCCAGCCTTCACCCGGCAATTCAATATCACTACAGATGCGAGTGACTACGCACTGGGAGCGGTGTTGTCTCAAGAGGGTGATGGAGGAGATCGCCCAGTTGCATACGCCAGTAGGCGCCTGACAGAGACGAAGACCAGATACAGCGCACTGGAACGAGAGCTCTTGGGAATATTGTGGGCTGTTGACCACTTTAG
>NW_027111177.1:31863-32372 GCF_000696795.3 Halyomorpha halys | reverse complement strand
TATTTTTTTTGTTATTTTATGTTGTTCATTTTATTGTACCAGAATATAGAAATTTGTTTTTATTGTAAATAATTTTCCATATTTTTTCTATGTATGTTATATTCTACAGTATAAGTTTACGAGGATTGTTCATAAACTGGCGGGGGGGAGTTACTGTCAGCTGACTGAGGAGATCAGCTGATCATGTGTATATATAAAGATGTACTGAACCCAATAAAGCCAGTATGTAACGCATTCAAGTATATAAAGCAGTTCAAACGTGTTACATATTTTTCCTTCTTCTCTTTTTTGACATTTTGCTTTCGCCAATACTTAACTTATATATATATCTTTGAAACCTAGCGGACTGTATAATTTAGGGGCAGTTAGTGCTAATATAAGCTGGAAATGAAAGTGGGTTTTACTGGGGAATTTTTATGGATTTATTTATTGATAGATATTACAATCTGCCACACACTTGTGGGCAATAGGTAATATTGATGAATGATCTCATACATACTAAAATAAAA
>NW_027111177.1:17928-31813 GCF_000696795.3 Halyomorpha halys | reverse complement strand
TATATAATTAAATAATTTTGTATAATTATCGTCAATAATTATTCAATAGAATAACTTATACAAGCATGAAACCATAGCAATAAGAAAAGTTAATGTAACATGTTCTGAACGAAGAGATTTTTAAAAAAATACAATGTTGGAAATTGTAAAATTGATAAGCAAGGTCTGCAGATTATAAATTAGTAAGAGAAAGCCCACTTCTAAATCTATTGTAGAATAGAGATGATGATGAAATACTTACCCCTAAGTAGCTAGTAAATAGTTTCGATCGAAGGTTCAAGGAATGAACTAATTTTCCATTTCCTGAAAATAAAAATAGGAATTATGTGCATGGTTATTTATTGTAATATATACCATTAGGTTTTGTTTTTTTTATACTGTAAATAAAAATCATCAATTGGGTAGTAATTTTGGAGTTAAAGGTCAATCATAGTCGTTACGAAATTCTTAAAATAGCACTCAAATGGGTTTTTAAAATATTGTTCATAGATGATAATAGCCTACACAAAAACATGTTTTGTAAAAATGAAATATCTCTATAACAATGTACAGCATTAATTAAAACATAATTGAATAACCCAGTTGGATAAATGGCTTTCAGAAATAGATGAAAATCAAATACTATCTGAACTTGACCATAGATCGTTCAAATCAGCAGTGCCGGTTGTATTAGCAAAATTCAAATATTATTTACATAACCAGGACCTTCAACACTTACCGTTACCAAAGTTTAAATCAGCCATTTGGAGTCAATTCCGATACCCAATCGTATTTAACAACAGATATTCCTTGTCCATACGTGAAACTCTCGTTCAACTAAGACTCTCTAGCCGGATTGGAATAGGCGCCACAGCAGACACGAGATTACTAAGGTGCCACCTAAGCTCCCTCGGTTACAAACGACCTCTAACGGATCTAACCATCACAACCATTAAATAGAATTATTTTTATTAATATCATGATTAGTTTTGTACAGTTGATACTAATGAAGGCACAAAACGTTGAGCTATTTTAGGATTGCCTTGGTTTTAACAATTGCAGAATTATAAATTGGCTTTATTAAATAACATGGAGCAATATTATTTAATTATTATCAGTTTTTTCGATAGGAAAACAGATCAATATTATACGGGGAATCAAAATCAAATAACTTAAAAATAGCGATTTTTTAAATACTTTTTTTATCTTTTTGATCCAGAACAGTCTTAAGTTATATGTATCCATATATATTCGTAAACTCTTACGGATTATGCTTCTCCAAACGTGCATAAGTAAACATCACGTGGCAACAAAATTATTTATTGTCTAGTAAAATATTTTGTTTTAATAAAAAAACAGGTAAACTAAATAGTAAACATACAATTGAATAAATATAAAGGTAAAAAGTTTTTTCACTATCCACTAATATTGCTCTGTAAAGTGTCAAACCACCAACTGAAATATTACAAATCTGTATAAAGTTTCTTTTCTGCATTTTAAATGAAACATATACAAATAAATCGTGATAACATCATAAACCCCCAATATATTTTCCTGTCTTTATGAATTGAGTTAATATAGCTAAGTTTCACTTCTTTAATTTTCCTAGATTATCAGAGCTTTTTATTAATAAATCACTTACTTCTTGGTGTCAAATCTCTGGTCGGTGCTAGTATATTGTACTCGCGGTGCTTGCGGCGCCTGTGGCGAAAGTACCTTCTTCGAGGTTGTAGCTCAAAGGCTCTGTTGGCCTAAAACAATCATTTTTCAAACAAATACAAATAAATAAACAAATTATTTTAACTAAATATATACAAATCTATATAAAACAAATTTGGATCTAATGGTTCATATTGAACTATTAAAGAATTTTATGAGTTACTTAGTACTCATCTTACACAGTTAAAAATATGGTAATAAATAAGATAAACATTTATTCTGGAACAATCGTATTGAATGATAAGCAGTTCCCAAAGTGACTGTGGTACCTGGGGATGCCCCAAGAATTCACCACCAGTGCCGAAAGCAAATGCCACTTTCTTAAAGTATAGCAAAAAAAAAAAAAAAATTAAATAAAGATAACAAACATGTAGTGCATTCCATCAATTACATTGGACTGTATTTTCTCTGTTTTCGACAAACTCAACCGCTGTAACTTAGGGATGAGATATCGATTAGCAATATGAACATAGATATTATATCGGTAATAAAATATCGATATTTTAAAATATCGAAATATGGATATAAAAATTTTATGTCATACCTAGTCAAAATATTCTTCATAACGGTGAAGCAAAAAAACACCATGATAAAAACATGGACATAAGAAATTTCAACTATAATATAATTGTTTAAATTGTTTTTAGAAAAACAAATGTGAAAAACATCCATATTCCAATGCTCTGCAATCTAAATTATTGATATTATCAAATAATATCCAATTCAAACATCGAAATCCTCAACATAAAAACATTGTCATAATTTTGTTTCTAATAGATATCAAAATTATGACAATGTTTCTCTGGTAGCGATAATCCAACCAAATATTAATATGTTATTGACATTCTTATTAATATCAGTATAAATTTTCAGTACCGATATTCCGATATTATTTTATCACAATACTTTGCTTAAAAAGATTAGAAAATTTTATAAAAAGCATAAAAATGAAATTTCGATATTTTGTTCGATACCTGCTATAATATAATATCCATTTAAAAATTTAATATTGTTGTTAATATCGACATGGAAGATTAGCAACAATATTCTGATATTATTTGATCGAAATATCGGCATTTTGTTTAAAAAGACTAGAAAATTACAAAATAAAATATTGATATCTTATTCCAATAATGTAATATCCGATAAAATAATATCAGAATATTGTTCATAATCTTCAACAATAAAATATCGGGATTTCATTTTTATAAAAAAATTTTTTTAATTATTTATTTATTGTAATTTACAACTGTACAAAATGATACAATAGATAATATGTAGTATGTTTCATATACACTTGAAAATCTTGGGAAGGAACCACCCATTGGTTGTACTTCAAACATTAATTTAATCTATAAGGTCCCGTGGCCATCTTCTTTTCAGACGCCTCGGAGGATTATCAGTGATTGTTAAGGATGAAAGATTAAGAATTAATGAGTTATGATGGTTAAGGAGTTTGGAATAAAAAGACGCATATCTCTTTTGGGTCAAATCTGTAACGAATGGGATGTTAAGGTCTTTATGAATGAGTTTATTTGTGACGTAATAAGGAGCATCAAGGATTTTACATAGGATTTTGGATTGTAACGATTGAATGCGGGAAGAATTTGATGGTTTGGTGGAGTCCCAGAGCTCAATTCCATATGTCCGAATTGGTCTGATTATTGTAGTGTATACTAATTTTTTGTAGTGAATTGGAAGTTTAGAGCGTTTGTCAAGTAAGTGTTGAAGCAATCGGAATCTACGAGCAGTTTCTTGTCGTTTCAGTCTTGTGTGTGGATTCCAAGTAAGTCTCATGTCAAGATGGAGTCCTAAGTATCGAATCTGTTCAACAGGTGTTAGTGGTGTATCTAGAAAGGATACTGTAGGACAGGAGGGCAGAGGTTTACAACGGAGAGTAAAGGTGATCTGGTGGGATTTGTCAGGATTTATTTTGATTCTCCAGTTTTTACACCATTCTTCAATAGATGTTATGTGTGCCTGTAGTGTTTATGATACATTAGTTGGGTCGTTGTTTACAGAAAGTATACATGTATCATCAGCGAATGTTGTTAGGACTGATTATAAAATTTAAAAATAAAATATCGATATTTCATTTTTAAATTTCCTACTCTTTTTGAACAAAATATCGATATTACGATCAAATACTTTCGAAATATTGTACTTTATCTTCGATATCGATATTAATAACAATGTCCAATATCCAAATGAAAATTAAATCATTGAAACAATATATCGAAATTTAATTTTGAAATTTTACATAAAATCTTTTAGACTTTTTAAACAAAGTATCAATATTTCGACGAAATAATAACGGAACATTGTTACTGAATATATTGATATTTCTTTTTGAAATGTTTAATAAAAATATCTTTTTTTCAACGAAATATCTTTTTAATTAATTTTCGATGTCGGTATTAATAACAATGCTAAATATTGAAATGGATGTTACATTACTGAAACAAAATATTGATATTTTATTTTTAAATAATCCATAAAATGTTCTCCTATTCTTTAACAAAATATCGATATTTGTAATAAATAATATTGGAATATCCTTGCCCTAGGTTAATATCAATAGCAATAAGATCGTAGAATATCGATAAAGAGTATAGGTTTTACAAACTATTACTGGTAATATTCCCTTAAAATATTATTATAATTTTTTTTCACTGATACAGTGATTTTTGGGTTCAATGGATTTGGACTCGATGGATATTAGATTAAATTACATATTACCCATATTTTTTTGATTTATCAATATTTTTGAGGTTTTTTAGTAATCTGATATTCCGATATTATCAAAGGAAATTATCGATATTCCGATAATATCAGTTACTTAATATCGATATCAAAATATCGGATATCGGAGACAAAATATCGATATTTCGATAATATTGATATAGATATCCCATCCCTACTGTAACTATAATTGTGGCGAAATTTTTATTAAATTGACAAGGGTGCCGTGGGTAATATGCAATTTTTTAGAACAAAAAAGCTGCCATGGCGAAAAAACTTTGGGAACCGTTGGATATTACTGCTATTCATTAAAAAAAATGTTCACAAATTGAATAGTAAACATACAAAATCGCTTAAATAAACCTATCATGGAAAAATAAAAATAAGTGCTAGTAGTGCTAGTACTTTTAACATTGAAATAAGTTACTAGGTTTTCACATACCAATTTTGCGTGTTTCACAGTATTCATTAGAAAATCAGCGGCCATCCCATATTTCCTCCTCTTCTGCCATTTTTTAACGACGGAATAATCTCTGTCGTGACGCAATCTGTCAAATTTCGCTGAAAAATGAAATTATAAACAATATTTTATTTCTTAAAAAATATATTTCGTGTTCTTAAAAATGTACTTGTGATAATATAAATAAATTACAAAAATTGAGTTAACCTAAAATTTCTGAATGAAAAATAATGTATTTATATTTATGATGTCTACATGAATATATGAAGTGAGTGCAGGGTTCTTGTATTATGTGAAATATATTAATCAAATTTTGTTATTAACAATATCATCAACGTTTTAGCACTTCAGGAAGCTCTATATTTAAATTTTCATGCGAATGTAAACATAACTTTTGCTCAGCCTTGACGCTTAGGGTTCCTGAATTACGTACAATGTTGAACGTAATTCAGGAACCCTAAGACTCATTTAAGCCTCATTCGGAGGGTTGATTAAGGTTCTTAAACTACTTTATTCACTTTAACGAGGGGGGGATACTACCCCTTCTTCAAATTTACCAACAAAAAACATACATTTTATTCATATATTGTAATTATATTTTTACCTAAAACTTCTAAAATAATACCATGACTGCTTATATAGTAGGAATAAAGGAACTCTGCTCTTTGTAATTAGCCCAACAACCCCCAATAAATTGAGGACGAGATACGGACCTTCCAACCGAATCCTAAGGCTTAAAAATTTTGAAACATCTAGAAACTGAAAATGATATTTTTCGGTTTCACTGAGGTTTTAAATATAACATTTTTTTTTAAAAAAAATATATACTATTTAAAAAAGCCATTAATTTTTAATGTTTGGATTTTCTCTTAGGCAACTCTAGGAAACGAATGTTTCGTAGCAAGACCATGCCGATATATTAGGTTTTTCTGAAATTATTAAAACGTTAAAAAAAATACACTATAACGAACGAAAAAATTGAGACCCTGTCTTGTGGGAATTAGTTGGACAAATTTTTCGTTACACCTCGTCTACTACAAGATTATACATTTGCCCGTTATAGTTGAGGATTAAAAAAAAAAATCTATACCACTACAGCCCATTAAGGGATAGGGGTGTAGTGCATTATAAGGAAGTACTGTTACTAGACAAAGGATTATGCAAAGATGTGATTAGGTCAGAATCATGCTAAACCGCTAGATTTTTACCCAATTAAGGGTACCCCGGAGGGCTCCTGAACCGCAGGGCTGATAGAGTGAAACCGAAAATAATTATCTGGCGCAGCTGGATTCGAACCTGGGTCTTTGAAGTTTGTAGCACAGTATTACTGAGCTGCGCATTCCCATAATTAAGGATATCCAAAACAATATGAGAAAATTAATTATATATGGGAATGATTTAATAGTGGATTTTATATAAGGAAATTTTATTCATTAAAAATGTATACAATATCTGTCAATGATCAAATAAATAGGCTTATGATAAAAGGCTATACCTACTAATATTTTATATTGCTTTATGAAAATGTATCATTTGTATGGTTTCCAATAATTTGAATTTTTTTTTTAAAAAAGGGGAATAGACAAATGTAACTAACTTACAAAAATGAAAGAGTTTCAAAAAATGACTGGAGCATTAAAAGGGACAATTGATACTAACCTTGCATGGCGAGGCGGTCCATTCGATACCATCTTTCTCTGTTTCTCACTCTCCTCGCCGAATAGTTTAGGTAATCATTAAAAATTATGAAATCTCTTTCCATTAATTTGGTTTGTTCGGCTACTTTTCTGTCCCAATTCAAATCGAGCTGCAATATGATATTAGTATTAATCATTTATCAATTCTAATTTATAGACATACGTGCTGCTTTATTTGACGTCCGAGGTCTTTAAATACTACAACATTTGTCCTGTCCAGCAGGTTATAAACTAACCCAATTTATTTATCCCGAGGGTCCTCTCACGCCGAGTACAATCTGGTGGAGCTAGATGTTAAAGTGACACCTTCACATTCGTGACATCCATGATAGAAGTGGCCCACCAGGTCTATTTGGATTAAGAAAAGATATGTCGAGGAAGACTTTTTGTATAAATTTAAAGTCTTTTAATCTTAGCAAGTTAAGCAAATGTAATCACCACTTTTGTGGATCAAATAGTCACAAGAGATCACATAACTTTTTTTCTAATTATGAATACAAAAAACCAAAACAAATTCATATATAATATAGTATATAATAACTTCAATATCCATAGAGAGAAAACAATAATTAATAATATGACTATAATTACATAAAATCTTATTCTCTCAACTGCGCGGGCGCACTAGAGAACCATTGGCCTCTAATATTTTTCGACCATGTATCAACCGAAAAAGTTTCATTGAATCGGTGTGCTCAGGTCCCTTGTAAGTGTTGAAAGTTTCTTAAACAAAAGCCATGTTCTTTTTTTCAATGCTGTCTAAAAAAAAATAATGGAAGAGCTTTGTCCTAATTCGTTATTACGGCATTATTGCCTATTGGTAACTTTTCTTCTTTTGTAGATCGACAATATTAGACAACTATGACGTCACTAATTCTTACTTAGCACTTTTCCGAAGCTTGATCGATGTTTAAAAAATCTATTGCTGGTCATTATCGATTCCTCAAGATTGAATATAAAATAAGAAGTGTAACTCAGACGGATATCAAAACAGATTGAGTTCGATTCCTACTCTGATCTACTTGAATTTTCGTCGTCATTGCCACTTCTTGTGAAATCATAATCATACTAAATATCAAGCAAATCCTGATATTTTGACAGCAAATACCAGTTTACACGATGCTGGTGGCTGCGACAGCTGTCTCTATTGCCGACATTAAATTAAACTTTAATTTATTTATCAAATTAAACTTGAAGTAAGGGTACTTACTGTTACCATACTTACCGTCAAATCTCTGAGTTTTCTACATCGTTCCTTTAGATCTCGTCTTTCGTCTTCCCAGAGGAAATGGTTCCTCCATTTGAGAACATAGTTGACTCCTTTATAGGCCGTAGCCTGGAATGCACGACTTTTGTATTGGGCTTTTACATCTGGATAATTCCTTTCTTTAACTAAATGAATTATCCATTCATCATTCCGCCTGTTGATTACTTTCTGTGTACCAGCTTCTGAGTCCTTTTGACGCAATTCTCGTCTAAAATATTAACCGAATATGAATTTTAACCATCATAAATTGAATAGCATATGAAGAATTTGATTACTAAGGTAATCCGCGGAATAAGAAAGAATCAAATATTACTCAGTTGAATTTAAATATTGAATAAATGTGTTAAAAATTAGTGTAAAATATTATTCAAAGCGGTTATTATGCTAAAACCTTCTTATAAGCGCTACTAGAACTAAATTTTTAAAACGTGTATTTCTGTCAAAACCCGGATTCGAAATATTTTACGATGGCAATATTTCCCTGTATATTTCATACATACATAAGTGAAAGTGAAAAGAATTAGATGAGGAATTGGAACTTTTTACTTTGTATTATCAGCACACCAACTTCTCAACATATTGTTTTTAAAACATTTAGTAATAATAAAATAACTTACAGCATGTTCTCTAGCATTGCGTTGAACTTGTTTACAAATTTTCTCATCATAATTTCTTTTTCCACGGCTCTCACTTTTAAATGCTGGGCTTTGACGTGAACTGCTACATCTAAGAAATCACCGAACCTATGCTTTAGGAGATGTAGCTTTTCCTTGGGATTAAAGATTCCATTAGTGATTATACTATCAACTTAAATTATTAATATACACAATTTTTATTTCAGAATTTGAATTAATAACCCAGTTGAAACTTACTTTCTTTAATAATTTGTCCTTGATACCGTGACGTGTTACCGTCCACATATAATGCCGATAGGCATTATAACTCTTTGCGCTACATTTGACCTTATTTCCTTCTGTAAGTATACCCAAGTCTTCAATGTATTTTTTAATGTGAGGTGCCAATAGAAAATGTTTCAAATATGGGTCGTGTATTGGTTCGTACTCCATTTTAAGGTCGTGACAGTACGGGTCACCCAGGTCAAAGGTTTTAGACATTCGGAGTACCTGAAAGATGAAAAAAAAAATCGAAAACATATTTTCTCTCAATAATTAAAATAACCTTGACTTAGAATAACAACATTAATACCGGTTTTTAACTAAAACTGAAGTACATCTTTACCTTCATTGCAGAAGTCATTAAAACTACTTGTAACAAAGAGGCTAGACAGATAGCAATTAGACCGAAAAGACAAGTTGATTGGATCCTTGATGACCAATGCTGTAAACTCCAACAACACTTTAATACAGCATACAGTTTATACTAAACCCCTACTTCATCATTTCACAAAGTACCTCAAGATAAATCCAAGACCTATCCATTACAAAAGTTGTTCTAGATCCCTTTGGTAAAAAACAAGGCATACATACAATGGAAAACTATAAAACTGTTATTCCAATCTGGTTATAAAGAACTTGGCCATAATTTGATCACAATTCTTGTACTCCTACCAATCCGCAGTCTCTACTTTTTATAACTCAAAACGGAATCTATCGAAGTAAATGGGTTAAATAAAAACTAGCAGAGTCGATAAAATTTGAATATAATTATAAAAAGACTTCATTACATATATACATATATCAAAACACCACGAGGGCAAGAGCTTGGTTAAACGACTTAGTCCGTAGCGGGAAGGTAGGTTACAATCAGCAGTGTTGCCAGTGTCAACCGCACAAATCTTTCAATGAATATAAATTGATAGATAAACACAATAAAACAATTTATCTCAACAGAATTTTAAAAAAATCCTACTTCTTTCGCCCTTGGACGTTATAATAGTTCTTAGCATGAGTTAGATAAGAACAGAGCTGAAGAGTTTGCCAAACACATTTGTTTTTAATCTCACCCACACAATAAAAATGAGTGCATTTCACACAGACTCCTCTCACCCTCTCTCTTAACCCCCTGAAGCTGACGACCCTTCTGAGGTCAATTGTTCATAAATGAGTTAAATAACCTGGATACCCAATTTCTAGATCCGTTAACAGCATAAAATAAATAATCATGCTCCTTACAACTATATCCTTCACAGAAACCTCTACTTTTCTGTTATAGTTAATTATTCTTGACGATACACTGCCTACAAAAACCTGGGCCTCTCTTATAACCTTTTTCCTCCCTCTCCTATCCGGAGAAAGCTTTCTCCATCTTCTACTATCCACCCTCTTCAACATCTCCTCCACCTTTTACACCCATATCAAGCGCGGTGGTCTTCGAATAAGCGTTCTGAAAATGATTCCCTGGCATACGTCTTATCCGGCTTCCTCTTACCATTGAGACCAATCCGAATTTGTCGACAGAAGGTGTAACTCTTCGTTAGTATGGATTCTCCATTACGTATGTTGCCCAGGTTTACACAAAAGACCACAAAATCCATTTCCATCCGTGTAAAATCCATTTCTCCCATTCAGCCTAATTTTCTGACGCCTTGGATATCACCCAGGTCTCAGAATCGAAGGTGACCACAGATCTTATGACTTTCTCATACATCGTGATCTTGATCCTGCGAGACTGGCTTCTATAATTCACTATTTTTCGGATGACAAAGCATTTATTCCCGACAGTCATCCTTGCTTTCAGTTCTTCCTACATTTCATTATTTTCGGTTATTAATGCATACAAATACTTTAGTTTCGATCGGTATCAGAGGGTGGTTTTCTGTATTGAAATATTTAGCCCCTCCCACGGTTTTCTGGACATTAGGATGCAAGTAGTCTTCTGTTCATTGATTTGGAGCCCTAGTAGATTAGCCACTGTTTCAAAACCCTTGTCAACGCCGTTTTGTTGTATCGTCAGCATAGGTTAGATGCTGTGCCGACATGCTATAAACAGTGCCACTAGAATAAGTCCGGATCGCTCCTAGTGAACACTCTAAGGCCATATTAAACTCATCAAGAAATAATGGATCTCCTTCACTTAGCCCATCTCTCACCTCGAAATTTTCTGACAATAGGTCATTCATTTTCATCTGATATCAACTGCAGTTTAGGGCCATTCCAATCAAAGAGAAATTTTTTTTTGAGAATCTCAATTCCATCATTGTTTTCATTAGCTCTTCCCTGTTTATTCTATCATAAGTCTATTTAAAATCTATAAAAATGTGGTATAAGTCAATTTTCTTTTCGTATATTTTTCAAAATTTGAATATGTATATTTGTTAATACGGAATGGATGACTATTTAGAACAAGATAAATTATTTTCTATAGATATGGCAGATATCTGAATATTTGAAAATAGTCCTTTCATATGTTAAAAACGACAGTTCTATTTTTGCAGTCATTCTGATGAAATACATCTGGAATTAATATTCCTGAAATATTGCGGGTACCAAACCGATCAAGATGGATATAATCTTTTGTATAGTATATTAAAAAGGATGAAAAATTAAAAACAAAATCTGTGGTGTAATTACATTTTCACCCAAAGTTCCTCGGGTAAATTGTACTTTGCCGGCTGGCGCCATGACAGGTATTGGGATGTGCTGGCATAGCGGAATCATGCTCCAATCTGGAGGGAGGTCGGGTAAAGCGACTTCCTCCGGAACCTCCATAAGGTTCATGAGCTGAGCCTTGTTGGTTTCGGCCAGCCGGCGGGCGTTCATCATTTCGTGAACTCGCCATTTGTACGACTCCTTCCGGAGGTTATGAGTTCTCTTAAACATTGCGTTTAGAACTATAAACCAATAACATCTAACGAAACCGTATCAATTTGAAGAATGAACTTTCAAAGGCTAATTTTTTTTACAATAATATGTTACTATAGAAATGATTTCATCAAATACAAATTCTACTTAACAATTCACTAAAAATAATATTTGTTTTGTTCAATTTCCAACAAAAGTATAATTAGTTATAATCGTAGGTAGCTGAAAGCAGTATATACAATTAGATATAATTGAGCGTTAAGCCATAGATTTATAATGTTTTCTTCTAGCCCAGAGAAAACTAAATAAGAATTTTTTAGTTTATTAAAGTAAATCAATATGAAATGGTTGGTTTCACATAGCATGTTTATCAGTAAGTTGTTTCTTTAATGTGTAGCTGTTGAAAGCCACGAACTGCGAGGTCAAAAGACACCTCTATTCATAAAAAGTATCTTCAATCGAATTCGAGATGTTTCACACTAGAAAAACTAAACACTAAATATTTATTAGTACATATCAATGTTAATTATAAAGGTAGGCACTTTAAGTACTTTAGGCATCTTAGGTACTTTAATCATGTTGGTTGTTCAGTAGTTCTACCTGCGAAGACCATCCGCTACAGTCTTATATTATATGCAATCAATTTATCATTAACGCTAGCACATGATGTAAATGATTCCTACATTGTGATCTGTAGTGATTCTTACTCGAGCCTCAAGGCTATTAAAAATTTCCGAATTTTGCATACCCCCATTGTTTTTTCCATCATAACTTTAGTAAAAAAAAAAACACATAAAAAATAATTTTTCTGTGGGTCCCCGGTCATGAAGGTATAACGGGAAACGAACTGGCTGACACAGCTGCCAAAGAAGCATGCACCCTATTTCCAGTGCCTAATTGTAACCCGGCGTTGTATGATTACAATAAATCGGTTCTGACCCAATGCAAGGAAACCTGGCGCTGTTTTTGGTCCAAGGTACCTGAAACAAATAAAATGAAGACAATACTTGATGATACTCAACCTCCACCGCCAATTCTCGAAAATCGTCATGAACAATCCATCATAAGCCGACTCAGGATCGGACATACAAGATTAACACACGAGCACCTTCTTGAAAGGAACCCCCCACCGACATGTTATAGTTCTTAATGTATCCTGACGATGGAGTATATCCTGGAACTCTGTTCGCGTCTGGAATCATCAAGGACGTCTTTTGGCCTCCGGGGGACAACGTCAAGTTCTACTGCCAGAATTAGAAGAACCTGTTTAAGTTCCTAAAGGAGAACAACCTGTATCGAGAAATGTAACCACGAAATCCAGAATAGTAGTGGGCACAAAGCCAGTATAAACCTGCAGCTCTGATTTGGAAACAGGCGATTGTTACCAAATGATACAGGAGACAGATGGATTCAGTTTATCGTTTCTTTAAGGACAGTTAGTGCTTTTTAAACTGTTCCCTGTGAGGTAGTGTGCGTGATAGCCCGAATACCACCAGTAGAACTCCATGTTGAAGTAAGAGCCAGACACTATGGACGACGCTCTCACGTTTCCTGAAAAGACCAGCGGAGAATAACCACCAATCACCAGTATCCTATTAAGATTATTGTCTCTACGTTTTTACCTACCCTCAACAACTATTCATTCTTATTTAGAATAAATGGGGTTTATTTTTTTGAATTTTTGTTCTTATGATAGTATGAATAATTTGTTTTTCTACTTGACCATCTCCTTCATATTCACTTACGGTCAATCATCTATATATATAGTCATATATATCGAGAGAAAACAGTGAATAAAAGGATTTGAATGCACTGATCCATAAAGATTTTTTTATCAGCGGTTCAAATAATGCCCCCAAACAAAATATGCAATTGCATAAAAATCTGGCCTTCATCATGACTTTGCCTTGGCAGTAGGAAGGGCGAAATATTTTCATATTAATTCGCTCAGTGTTATAAGTAGGTTTAGAAAGGTTATTTCTCTAGTTGAATCAGACCGATGGAGTCAATGTTTTAAAATTCGTGTTCGATTTTAGGTGAATAGTATTAAAAAATCACGATATTTCTTTGAAAAATGTTATTTACGTACAGATAAATAAATTTGCCGTGTAAAAGAGACTTCTTCATGAAAAAAAATAAAATAAAAACTATAACAACTGATGCCTTACTCGACTTAATTTGAAATTACTTTGCAAACGTCCCACCCCTATTTCAACACAGTCATTACTACCAAGACGAAGTCATGACTAAAGATTCATTT
>NW_027111177.1:11618-13368 GCF_000696795.3 Halyomorpha halys | reverse complement strand
AAATCTTAATACCTAACTCCCTCTGTCAACAACTCTAGAAAGTATAAATATAGGATTACTGTACAGAATAAAGCAGTCTATTATCAGCAACCGTGAGTGTCTTTTCTCTTCGTTCCTTTTTCCTTTTTTTTTGAGTTCAGAACCTGCTATCACGTATCTTGTGCAGAAACCCGGGATCACGGATTACCGAATCAATTTTAATCACCAGAAGAAGCCTGTTTTTTTTTCAGTCTAATTTTTTTTTCATCAAGCTGTAGAAACTTTATCGTTAGTATTATTTTTTTTTCTCTTCTATCGTTTTTAGTCGAGCTTTGGATTTAAGGCTAGTAACTTAGTACGAGCGCCTGTGCTGAACCTCGACAACTTTAACATCGAAAACAACCAACCACCTCCAGAGGCAGTCAACCAACCACCCCCGCCAGCTTGCTCCACTACCGGAAGTCTCTTTGGCAGGAGCTCACGCCACAACACTAGAATGGGTCAAGGTCCGCACTGCAACGGCTCAAGACCTGAGAATAGCTGTCTCCGATTTGGAGCGATTCACTGGGGAGACGGGGGAATCTAATCATTTTCTAAAAGGAGGGGATAGATTGATAGCCCGAATTATACCGAAAACAAATGAAAACCTACTTGATAGTGACGACGCCGAAGCATTGAGGGCGGCTGTCGTCTGTAGGGTGAAACGCAACATCCTTAATCAGATCCAGGCAAACGAGGAGACACCCTGGGTCGTAGTCAAAGCTAGGTTGAAAAAGGCTTTCGGAGGAGGACGATGGGCTCCAGAAGAAGACATTTTCATGATGTTTAGGGAAATGAAGAAGCCTAGGCAGTCAAGCGGTCAGTATGCTTGTGAACTGCTAGCGAAGTATAATCGTATCGCTGACAAGCTAAGCGAAATGATGGAGGCTGATCAAGTCGAAGGCCGAATGCAGTTCTTATCGGGAATATTGAAGATTCAGTTAGCGAAAGAACTGGGGAAAAAGGAGGGTTTGCCGAGGGAGCGCTCTTTTGTCGAATGCGCTCAGGAACTAATGGACTCAAGTGCTCGAGAGGAGGAAGCCCGAACAGAAGTGGAAGAGTCGGGTTGGACGCGAATGGAGTATAATAGGCCAAAGTATACTAATAATCCCGGGAGAAAGCGGGAAAACAGGGATAGCGGGAGAGACAGGGCAAGGAATCACGAGAATAGGACGAACCAGGCGAAAAACAGGAGCAACGGAAGAAGAGAGGACCGAAAATGCCAGGGTTGCGGCAAGATCGGACATCTGGTGGCGCAGTGCCCGCGCACCAGATGCTTTGAAAGCGGTAACGAGGGACATATCGCGAAACAATGTCCCTATATATACAAGAGAAGGGAAGTGAACCTTGTTGAACCCATGGAGGTGAATGCCCCAAGAGTAAAGAGAAGTAGGGTACTAAGATCCGGAGGATCGAGCACGGAGTCACCAGGAACTTCCGAGGCGTCAGAGACTGAGGCAGAAGGAATGCAGAGAATACGAGAGGACTCACGGAGAAATCCCGGGCAGGTATGGAGGCGAGCGGCGGAGAGAAGAAGAAGTCAGGACAACATCTGAGGGGAGTACCAGCTGAGAGGCGACCGCACATTAGTCAGCTACAACATCAGAGGGAAGCAAGGCAGTCTGCCTATCATCATCGTGGGAGGAGTGAGATGTCTCGTGGACACCGGGAGCTCGAACACCATCCTATGCCGGGAGGCGTTGAGGAGATTGAGTGACGGAAAGAAGACACC
>NW_027111177.1:8258-9607 GCF_000696795.3 Halyomorpha halys | reverse complement strand
GAAGATCAGATATGTCGCGCACTGAATGACGCTTCGAAGCCAGGGAAAACTTTTTACTTATACGTGGGGAATGCTGTCATTCGGGACAAAATTAAGAGACTATGGAGACAGGAACTAATTGGGGTCGATAGAACGTTTATTAGATGTACGATGATGGTGGAAACAGTTCAGGCCCTTAAACGACGCTACTTCTGGTGGGGGATGAAGAGGACTGTGCAACAGATCATAGGTGGGCGCAACGTATGCCTTAGTACGATATATGACCGCCACCCCCCGAAAGCAGTGCAAGGGGAGACGCCTACGGCCCTGAGACCACTATGTGACCTCTAAATAGACTCCTTCACCTGGAAAGGCTACAAGTGGATAACAGCCATCGACCTATTCAGCAAAGTAGCCATGGCACATCAGGTTCGGGATAAATCAGCCGGGGCAGTGATTTCAGCACTGAAGGTATGGTTCCAATTCTATGGAGTCCCAGACCGAATTTCGTCCGACGGGGGGAGGGAGTTCGACAATGCCGCGATACGGGAGGAAATGAGCACCTTAAGAGTGGAATGGCACATTAACACACCCGGTCATCCTAAGAGTAGAGGGGGTGTGGAAAGATTACACAGCACTCTAAGCGACCATTTGAGGATTTATCACGCGGATAAGGGGCTGGAACCAGACGAGGCGATGGTCTGAGCGGTGGCCGCGTATTACTGTAATCCCGCCGCCATGCATGTAGCCCAAGAGTATCTCGAATGGTGCAAACCCCGTGACCGTATGAATTGAGTGATTGTAGGTAGCAATTGCTCTGGTCATTGCTTCGTCAGGTTCCAAAGTTTTATCCACCTGGTATACAAGTAAATGATCGCTGAGGGTACTATGAAGGCGTTATATTCCTTCTCGGCTCGGGTGTCCCGGGGAGTTAAGATGCCATATCACCTCCAACATTCTCATTTCTTCCCGGATGGCCGCATTATCGAACTCTCTTCCACCGTCGGATGAGATTCTATCAGGAACTCCATAAAACTGAAACTAGGTTCGTAGAGCTGTTAGCACCGCCTCCGCAGATTTATCACCCACTGGGTACGCCATAGCCGCCTTGATGAATAGGTTGATCAGTTATAGACGGGCAGGCTCTGCAAATAAATGAGTCTTAGAGAGTACTTCCAGCGTTTCATTTCACACTCCTCTCTCTCCTATTATTTTTAGTTTCACTTCAGTAAAAGATAACTTATATATATATATAAGTTAAGTATTGGCGAAAGCAAAGTGCCAAAAAAGAGAAAAGAAATAAGATGTAACACGTTTGAACTGCTGTAACATACTAACTTTATTGGGTTCGGTACATCTCTTTATATACA
>NW_027111177.1:0-4449 GCF_000696795.3 Halyomorpha halys | reverse complement strand
ATAAGATGAAACACGTTTGAACTGCTGTAACATACTGGCTTTATTGGGTTCAGCACATCATTATATATACACATGATCAGCTGATCTCCTCAGTCAGCTGACATCGAAGTACCAGCTGACTGTAATTTATATATATATATATTTACAATTAGGTAAGATAATTATTTTAAATTTATTTAGCTCTCTTTATCAAACTGCCTTAGCGTTCTAGTTAGCTTTGCTGAGCTTTCCTCTTACACTTCTTTTTCAAAATCAAGATGAGAAGATTAGACCTAACTTGCTCATCTAACACCAAATTAACAGGTAGAACAGGAAAAATAGATAAAATAAACAACGAAATTTGTACAGAAATGAATCTTTAGTCATGACTTCGTCTTGGTAGTAATGACTGTGTTGAAATAGGGGTGGGACGTTTGCAAAGTAATTTCAAATTAAGTCGAGTAAGGCATCAGTTGTTATAGTTTTTATTTTTTTTTTTTTTCACGAAGAAGTCTCTTTTACACGGCAAATTTATTTATCTGTACGTAAATAACATTTTTCAAAGAAATATCGTGATTTTTTAATACTATTCACCTAAAATCGAACACGAATTTTAAAACATTGACTCCATCGGTCTGATTCAACTAGAGAAATAACCTTTCTAAACCTACTTATAACACTGAGCGAATTAATATGAAAATATTTCGCCCTTCCTACTGCCAAGGCAAAGTCATGATGAAGGCCAGATTTTTATGCAATTGCATATTTTGTTTGGGGGCATTATTTGAACCGCTGATAAAAAATCTTTATGGATCAGTGCATTCAAAAGTATCAGTTTGCAAGTTTTATTTTCCCATATTTGACGACAAATGCATTTATTTGTATATTTGGACTATTTCAGTTGAATAAAAAAATATATATTAAATTAAAATGTAAAAATGAAAATAAAATTCCAGATTAAAATTGAAGGTTCATATTCATTCAATTAGTGAAACAATATAAAATTTAGAGTACTTAAATTTAAAGCGGTACCTTCAATAGTCCACTTGTGGCAAAAGGTATGTTTTTTTAAAATTTAAATTTGGTTATTTTTATTTACTGGAATTACCTTCTTCCTTAGTGTCCCTTTCATCATTTCATTCCCCTACACATAGTCCGTTTAAGTTAAGTTTGTAGCTTATTGTCCTTACGAGTGGTAATATTTATTATTTTTAAAATGCCAAAAGTAAATACACCATGTTGCAAATACTGCTCAAAATATTACAAGGGAAAGGAAATTACAGATCTACTAACATGTGAATACAGGTGAGCACTATTGTTATTTCTGTCATGCATTTAAATTGATCAAGTATTATTTTAGATATTAGCACAAATTGCGATGACACAATCCCTTTAAAATGTAAACGCAAATTGATTTCAATTTCCTTACCAACAGGAATAAAATAACTTTAAGATGGCACATTGATTATTAATATAATTCCAATGTTTAACAACATTGGTCTCATAGTTTTCCTAAAATGTGATTTTTTAATTTTTAATTTTTTAGAATAAAAAATATAAAAATTAATAAATGATTCATTCGCGAGTATTTCATGTTTACAGAGCATATCATTAATAAATTAGGATCTAAAAACGAAAAATGCATTACAATTATTTAAGCATTTATTTCACATTTAACAAAAATAAATTTCAACAGCCATTTTTTTTTCTTCTTCAGGGCCAACCCAGTTGTTATAATAATGAGTGATCAAGATGTTCGGATTAATTTCTTTAATATTTCATTATTTAATATCCAAATATTTGTGTTCAAGACTCAGAAACATCAGGGCCCTGACCTAGCCTTCATAATGAAAGCTAATAGTATCAGTTCAATGTACATGTGTAGAAACTAGTGTGGTAATAATACTAATACTTATTTTTTTCATGATGGGGATGACTATTAGTGATATTACAGGAATTAAAAAATACTTAACTACAAGTTACTATTATACAAGTCTGTGTAATTAAATTAAGATATATCTACAAGTCTAATAGTATTAGTTTGTACTTTATTATGAAACAGGGCCCAGGAGTTGTTGCCAACCTGGGCTCTGTTTCATAATGAAAGCTAATAGTATTCGTTCAAAATACGTAATAAGTATAGATACAACGTGTTGACTATACTAATACTTATTTTTTTCATAATAGGGAGGACTATTAGTGATATTACAGGAGTTAAAAAGTGCTAAAGTACAAATTACTATTGTACAAGTCAGTGTAATTGTACTAAGTTAAATCGACAAGACTAATAGTATTACAATTACTAATACATTACAGTAATACACACAGTATTACTAATACAAATCTGCTGTAAGACGAAAATTTAAAGTCACTTAATTCAAGGAAAGCATATTTCATGTGCCATGCCAAGTAGGAGAAACATTGAAAGAGGTTTTTATTGAATATCCGGGGCCGGTTATTTTAGAAGACATTAATAAAGTATTAAATGGAAATAACTCAAATGTTCTCAGTGACATTTAAAAAAAAAACCTATAACTTAAGTGCATACCAATTACATAAAATAGATAACAGTATACAGTTTTCAAACATCACGGGTGAAATCTAATAGTATTAGTTTGTTATATAATGTGAGACATTATTGTTAGTTTTCAAACTAATAGTATTAGTTTCTTCTTTATTATGAAACAGGGCCCAAGACGATTTCTACAGCGGCAAAAAAAAAACTTGAACGATGATTTATTTATTTATGTATTTTCTGTTTCATGTTTGTTATAATATTTTTTATGTCAATTTGTGTTTAATTTATTTATTGCATTGTTGAAGTCAATTAGTTATCCTTTTGAAATCCAATTATTGCTGTACTTTCTTTTGCGGTGCTTATTGTAAGTTTTTCTTTTTTTGTGTGTGTTATTTTAGTTTAGAAAGCGTGTCATATTGTCTTTAACTGTTTAGTTCATTAGCCGTTTTTGTTATTTATATATTTTGGTTTGAAAAAAAAAATTGTAAATAATTTCGTTTATTTTTTAATTCTTTCTTTATTCACAAACTTTTTGTAAGATTATTAGTATATTTTAACTGTCTTATTGTATATTTGAAGATTTTTAGTTGTATATATTATTTTTATTTTTGAGGTTTTTATAGCATGTTACATGTTTTTTCCTGTATAAAAAGCCTTGGTTATGACTAAATTTCCATTAAAGCACAAATTTTGGCATTACCTTTTATTCATTAGTCTATTAGTATTAGTGGTATGGTAAATTTTAATATTTCAGTATCTAGTCTGGTATTGATACTATCATGAAAAAAAAATCTGGCATATTGCAGTAATGAAATTGATGTACTCAAATACGGTTACTAATAATAATATACATTTTTTAACACTTTAAAAAAGTGAAGCTAATAAACTCCATATACACAGCTCTATTATAAACCCGTTTATTTCATTTATTATTATTGTTTGTTTATCATCACGGTATGACAAGCCATATGGATATCAAGCATGACTTGTTTTATTTCATTACATTTGTTTCATTTTTTAGAAATATCCATCACTAGCTTGGTGCTAAGTCATACCTTAAATAGCACAGCCATAATAGTCCGACATAATAGTTCAGAGAAAGTAAACTGGATAAAATGTAGACAGGAATTTAATAGTTTAAAATTTTAGGTCTATCAGGGTTGGAGGAGACGCGAGGAACTAGGATGTGAACTTATTGATTCCCTATTCTGCGAGAATGCTAATGAATGAGCTCCTCTTCACTTCTGTTCCCACCATAATAAGATTCACTGCGAGAAATGGAAAAAATGAAAACACAAGCCAACTTGAAAATTTAATAATAATGATAAAATATCAAATATTGACAACTTAATCTTCTGTAATTTACAGAAAGTGAATATAAAATTGACTCAAAAAAAAAAAAAAAGTAATAATTTGATTTATTAATAATTTCCGTATTTTAGCGTACAACTTTCTTCCGTAAATTCGTAATCACTAGTAAACCTGAAGGTGAACAAAAAATTAACAAAATGGAATTGAGATTTTCTTATTTTTCATTTGTATTGTTTTGCCAGATTTATTTGCACTGGATGTACTTGTATTTATTTTACTCAATTTATGTTTTATATAATTTAAATTACCTATCAGTTGCTGTAACCTTAAGACAAATAAATTAATAATTATAAAAATAAGGGAAATACTTATTAATCGTAAAATGGATGATTTCAGTACGCAATTTGCAGATATTATTTGTTGATTCAGACAAGCTGATAATGGTAGGTATTATTGTCGGAAATTAAAATATTTGAGAGTTGAATTCAATATATATATAAGTTAAGTAATGGCGAAGGCAAAATGTCAAAAAAGAGAAGGAATAAGATGTAACACGCTTGAACTGCTGTAAAACACTATCTTTATTGTGTTCGTTACATCGCTTATATACTCTCGATCAGCTGATCCCCTCAGTCAGCTGA
>NW_027111176.1:728527-729819 GCF_000696795.3 Halyomorpha halys | reverse complement strand
CGACGTCTGCTAGGAAATAGTAAGAAATAATTTAAATCTACAATAATTTATTAATCGAAGAAAAACACATGAATGCTGTTTATATAATAATAAAATGATTTTATGGAGTTACCATGTGAACTTAAAGGCTCAAATATATATTGAGTAAATTTAAAAAATAATTATTTTATTAGTATAGTAACAAAATTAATTATCAGATTGCACAATGTATTTATACAGTGCGCATGCACCTAATACTAGAACATAGCTTTTATTTAGGCATAATTCATCATTCTCTATTAAATTCTACAACTCACTATGTTCAATATTATAATTTCTCAAATAATAGCGAGGTTGGAAACATTACTCAAAGGATCAAAGGAGTAACAGCGTTAAATAATATACAATAATAACAGGAACTGAAACCACCCACTGACGTACTATTTCTAGAACAACGTTTATACAAGAAATTTTTTTCATAATTGTCCTGAACTATCTGATTTTATCCCAAATTAAAGATATCCACTTTATTATGCTGGGTGTCACCACGAGCCCCGGACCCACAGGGTTTACTCATGACTGCAGTAAAGGAATATATATCTGCTGGATCCTCGGAGTTAGCGCCTGTTAATAATTTGGTTAAAAAACTATTTATTTTTTTTTATAATTTATTTTTTCTTATTAACAACTGTATAAAATATATACAAAAAGGAAATTTACTGTAGAGGAGAAAATTTCGAGACCATCTTCTTCTCAGACGCCTTATTAAGTTATATACGAGAAGCCAAATTAGAAACAAGTGGGTTTAGGTTGGTTAGGAAGTTTATCATGGAAGGATTGGTATCTGGTTCGGGCTAGATCAGTTACATATGGAACATTGAGGTCCTGATGGATGACTTGATTTGTGACAAAGTAAGGAGCATTAAGGATTTTAGCCTGTAAGGATTGGATACCTGAGGGATTCCAAAGTTTAGTGACCGATCTAGCTCGAACCCGATATCATTCCTTCCATTATAAACTCCTGAAACAACTGTTCTTATATTTAAAACAATCCTCAGGCCACTGCTGATGTACGGCTGTGAAGTCTGGGGAGCGGCATCCTTCACGAAAACGAAAAAACTACAATCTTTTCAAAATAAAGTCTTAAGAATCGCAGTTAATGCTTTTTGGTTCATAAGAAATAGCCAATTGCGTCGCGAATTACATATGGAGTCAATAGAGGATTACATCAAAAAACGGTTCATGAAGTTCCACTCCCAGTTGCCGACAGTTAAAGGAGCTGTGACCTACAACCTGGGAAACCCAACCTCAAC
>NW_027111176.1:728148-728477 GCF_000696795.3 Halyomorpha halys | reverse complement strand
TTTTTTGACATTGTGCTTTCGCCAATACTTAACTTATATATATATATACAGAGATAGAATAAACGTCACGAAAGAATAATAAAAATAAAAATAAATAAAAATGACAATAAATGAGCAGAGAGCCATATAGGACAACATACCTGTCCAAATGAATAAGTTATATATAATAAGAAATATATAAAAGCGGAAACGCACAGGAGTGTGGAGGAGGTGGAGGTGGGGAGGAAGTAACGGCTGCAAAGTGGGGCGAAACGTTGGAAAATAAAATAGTTGTAAACTATTTTTGTTTCACTTGTGACCGCAACCCTGACCATCTTCCTATATATCAA
>NW_027111176.1:719939-723693 GCF_000696795.3 Halyomorpha halys | reverse complement strand
TTTTTTATTTATTTTTTCTCTTTTCTTCTCTCTTCCCTTTTTCAAATTAACTTGTTTCTTTTTACTATTAGAAGAGAATTGTTTGTTTTATTTAAGTGTATCAATATCATTATTTTTTGTTATTAATTTTGTTTTCCTCTTTTATTAAGAAGCATTATTCTTATCTATTTATTTTATTATTTTTTTTCTTCTTTTAATAAGAACATTTTATATAGTTAGGGGTGTCATTTGTATGACTATACCCCCTTATAATCAACTGTTAAAATAGATATAATATATAATATAAGTTATATCAACCCTGTAAGGCCCACCAGGCCGATCTGGTATAAAAATAAAATTAAAAAAAAAATTATAAACTCCCTAATCACCCAAACCCACTAGTTTCTAACCTTGCTTCCTCTTCCATTCCTGACAATCCTCCGGGGCGCCTGAAAAGAAGATGGCCTTGTGATCTACTACTGGGTAGTTTCTCTACATGCTGTATCATATCATTATGATCTTACTTCAAATTTGCTTGTTGTATTTTACATACAGTCATAAATGTCAATAAATAAATAAAAAAAAATATCGGTTTTAAACAAACAAAAATTTTTTAAACTTCCTTTGATACAGGTTATAGAGCCATAAACCCTAGATATTTACCACAATAAACTAAATAGCTATAATAAGCAATTGATTCAATCATTAAACCAGTTTTTGAGGATTGATTGAGTCGCATTCAAGTATTATATATTTTTATTATATAATGTTCTATACCGCTATAAGCTATCAATCATAAATAACTTTATATATTAATTTATATCAAACTTTTAATTGTATTTAATTAATCTCTCTACATCCTTAAATTAGCAATCGTAAAGCATTGCCGGCTCTGATAGTATTATATTATTAAGGAACTCAACAAAATGTTTTAGCTTTATATTAAATTTGACTTTTTACATGCTGATTCCAGGACTATAGTGAAGTTTTCAAGTCATTTTATTTCCTACTCGACCAAAACGACAACAAGAACATGACATAAAGAAAACGACCGCAGAACCGAACCTATTACCTGCCCGCCGGTAGCAGATAGGGGTTATTAGTTGTGTAAAGAATTGGGAGATTTAGTAGAGAACAGTCTTAATTGACATCTCGGGGGGATTTAATTGGGCAGCAACTCTTCCCACTAACGGGCGTAATCTGTCGGCTTAGCCGAAGACGACCGGGAGGAGATGGGACCATCCCGGAGGACCAGGTAGCGAGCGATGGCTCAGATAAGGGAGATCGGTTCGCTGAAATAGGAACCTCCGATTTCGGTAGTCACGTCTCTAGTGGAAGAAGACAACACTCATCAATTGATATTTCAAATCACCATATATTAGGGGATCATTATTTTTTATTTTATTTTTTTTAAATTTATTTATTGTTATTTACAACTGTATAAATATAAATACATCAAGTAAATTTGCTATAAGTGATTTAATGACATGATACAAACATGTGGAGAATCTACCCATTCACCAATAACATTTTTAGAGGAGAAGATCTCGAGGCCATCTTCTTTTCAGACGCCTAGAAAGATTATTAGGTAATGAAGGATGAGCCAGATTAGATACCTTAGATTTGGGTGGTTGAGAAGTTTATCATGAAAGGAATGGTATCTGGTTCTAGCAACATATGGGACATTGAGGTCCTGATGGATGACTAGATTTGTGACAAAGTAAGGAGCATTAAGGATTTTACGAAGGTCGTTTTTAGTTTAACAAGTTGATGTGTGTTAAATGGAGAAATATTTCCACCTTTTAGCATGTTAAACAATGTTAAAAAAATCTTTAAGTGTTTTAAGATTTTAAAACACTCTCCCCACACACAAGACTGAAACGACAAGAAACTGCTCGTAGATTCCGATTGCTACAACACTTACTTGACAAACGCCCTAAACTTCCCATTCATTACAAAAAATTAGTATACACTACAATAATCAGACCAATTTGGACATATGGAATTGAGCTCTGGGGCTCCACCAAACCATCAAATTCTTCCCGCATCCAATCGTTGCAATCCAAAATCCTACGTAAAATCCTTGATGCTCTTTATTACGTCACAAATAAACTCATTCATAAAGACCTTAATGTTCCCTATGTAACCGATCTAGCCCGAACCAGATATCACTCCTTCCATTATAAACTCTCTAACCACTCAAACCCCCTAGTTTCTAATCTTGCATCCTCTTCCATTCCTGACAATCCTCCGAGGCGCCTGAAAAGAAGATGACCACGAGACCAGCTAATGTAAAATGTCATTAGAGTGCTACCAATGGGTAGTTTCTCTACACGCCTGTAACACTCCAATTTAACTTAGATCAGATTTACTTAATGTATTATAATGTACAGTTGTAAATAGCAATAAATAAATAATAAAAAAAAAATAAATAAAAAAATAAAAACAATAAATCATCCGTTGCAGCAGGATAAGTATGAAGGTATCTTTTGCTATCGGTTTTCAGAAAGGGACATTGGATCATCAAGTTCTTCAAACCATAAGAGATAAATCAGGATCAGAGGGATTAGTACTGTGTAAGTGCTGTTTCTATAGCAATGGCTGTGGAAGGATGTTATTTGATCGGGCTGGATGGACCCCGTTGGGCTCCCCGACTCACAGGGTTGACTCACGGAAACATTAAAATAATAAATAATTATCTCCCAAAAACAGATTCAAACCCAAGTCGTGGAAGTTAGTTGTACAATGCCTAACCACGCCGCTCCTAAGCTAATTGTATATTAAGCATTATACAATGCTCATATTATAAGGTATTGTTCTCAAGAGTTTCCAAAGAATGCAGTCATATCCAGACTTTTTCAAGGGACTTGTATCTGATTTACTTTGTAAAGACTGGTACAAACGGTTGTACAAGGAGGTGATCTGTTCAGAGCCATGACCAACTCTAGATTTTTCCCCAATTAAGGTAACCCACTTTAAAAGGCTGGGCGGATCCTAGAGAGCTCCCAAACCCACAGGGCTAACTCACAGCTACAGTGTAACAGTAAATTATTAATTTTATTTTTCTTTATTCTCGCAGGACCTTTATTTAAACTCAACTTACCTCTTTATTTTCCGTCTTTTAGAGTGTTTTTTTGTTTTTTATAATCTATTTTTCTACACCACCCTTGATGAATGGTGCAAAAACTGGAGGATTAAAATAAATTACAATGAATCCCACCAAATCACATTTACCCTTCGTTTTACACCACAGTATCTTTTAATAATACTCCACTTATTTCTGTTGAACAGATTCGTTACTTAGGACTACATCTGGAGAACTGACATGGAATCCTCGTACAAGACAGGAACTGCTCGTCGATTTCTACTATTACAACATTTACTAGACAAATGGTCTAAATTTCCATTACATGACAAACGTCCCATCTACATGACTATAATAAGGCCTATCTGGACATCACATTCCTCCCGAATCCCATCCTTATAGTCCAAAATCCAATTCCTTTTATATTAGATTATATACATTACAGATACAATTCCTTCCATAATGAACTTCCCAACAACCCAATCCAACACGTTTCTATCCTGACTTCTTTTTCATTACCTAATAATCCTCCTAGGTGTCTGAAAAGAAGATGGCCTCGAGATCTTCTCCTTTAGAAATGTTTTTGGAGATCTATCAATAGATTCTCCACATTTTTGTATCATGTCATTAAATCACTTATAGCAAATTTACTTGATGTATTTATATTTATACAGTTGTAAATAACAATAA
>NW_027111176.1:715933-719829 GCF_000696795.3 Halyomorpha halys | reverse complement strand
ATATTATACTTATAGTTTATTATAATGTTTGTTATATTTATTGTAATTGGAGCCCTCCTCGGGTCCAACCAACCTCTTAAATTGGGTACCCTTAATTGGGTAAAAATCTGACGGTCGAGCCATTTACCTCCTTGCACAGCCGTTGGAGGTAATAATTTTAATTTTAATTATGATTCTATTTTATTTACTCTTTTCTTTTATATCTATATTTTTTTGTTTTCACTTATATTTATATAATTTTAACCCTACCTTAATTTACTTTTTATATTTTATCCTATTATGTCAAAATATTTTTAGTTGTTTTTTTATATCTTTTTGGCCCCGATGAAGCCCTAAAAAATTGGGCGAAACGTTGGATAGTAATAGTTTGCTAACATTTTTTTTTACATTTTGAAACAGCTACCATTGTTATTCCCCCTGACTATACTTTACAGCCTTATCAATATTGCCAAGCAATAATAAATAGTTTTCATAGAAGTATAAACAAATTAGGTTGGAATAACTGACTTTTTTCCCTTGGGCTTTTGAACCATTCCGATTTAAAGCCATTAATTGTTTTAATGATGTCTACATTCCATCGCTATACTGAATCTATAACCAAGTAAATTATAGAAAGCGAATCGGATTTACTTTTAGAACTAAGTTAGTTTAATTTAAATCGAGGAGGAGAGATATTTATGACAAATTCTTGGCGGCTCGGATAGGAAAGGAGTCCCTAATCAGATCTATCCCGGTCCCGGGGGACAAAAACAACAAAAGGGGGGCCAGCTGGTCGACAGCTATAATTCTCAACTCGTTAGACAAAAGGTGGGTAATACGGTAGCCTGTCTTGTGGCATAATTAAATGGGGTAATGCGGTAGGAGTGGCATAATTAACCGGCATAATTTACCGGCCCCGACACCTAATTGACAACTATTATTTAATTGGGTCGGTCCGATCAAAGTGGTCTTCGTTAGCCGGGGCCGATTTATCGCCCCCCCTCGCTCTGAATTAGGTACAGGCCCTCGGAGCCCATAGGCAGGAGTTTACGTCTCTCAAGCGGCGCTTTCAACTAGAAATTTTATCGCTGTCTGTTACGGATCGGATGTCCAGCTAGTAATGGGTTCTTGTTCGACAGTTTTTTTTTATTCGACAGTCTGAAAATCTTAATATCTGAAGACAAAAACGAAATGAATAGCCAAAACGATAAAAAAAAAAAATGTTACATAAAAACTATGTGCAAGAACCACTAAAAAGAAAGAAACTTTATACATATATAGTAGACCAGATTTTCTGAGCAATTTGTTTTATAACCTTTCCTTTCACAACTTCATTTTATTATTTACTTCTAAATTTTGAATAAAGTAATTTATTAATGAATGGAATATGGTCCGGGTGCGGTAAAAAAAAAACTCAAATAGTAATCTTCCAGTAATTTATTACTTCATACACAACTACATTGCTAAAAAATAGAATTCTTGAAATTTTTGAGAAATAAAAAATTACCAACTTCGTTCCTACAAATAACATAAAAGTTTAACTAAATATGATAGAGCCGTGTCATATGATTGAGATCGGGAATTCTTTCATAGCTCACATTTATTCCTTTTTTAATACTATCAACAATGCTAAATGATTAATTATTTTTTCATTTTTTTTTATTTTATTTATTTATTGATATTTACAACTGTATAAAAAAATACAATCAGTAAATTTGATCATAATGACATAATGATATGGTACAGGATGTAGAGAAACTACCCAATAGTAGAACTCTAAAAACAGTTTACAATATAAGGTCACGAGGCCATCTTCTTTTCAGGCGCCTCGGAGGATAACCAGGAATGGAAGAGGAAGCAAGGTTAGAAACGAGTGGGTTTGGGTGGTTAGGGAGTTTATTATGGAAGGAATAATATCGGGTTCGGGCTAGATCGGTTACATAAGGAACATTTAGGTCTTTATGGATGGTTTTATTAGTAACAAAATAAGGAGCATTGAGGATTTTACGAAGGATTTTGGATTGTAAAGATTGGATACGAGAGGAATTCGAAGGTTTAGTGGAGCCCCAAAGCTCAACTCCGTATGTCCAGATTGGCCTTATTATTGTCATGTATCATCAGTCTTTTGTAATAAGTTGGAAGTTTAGACCGTTTGTCTAGTAAGTGCTGTAATAGTCGGAATCTGCGTGCAGTTTCCTGTCTTTTCAGTCTTGTGTGAGGATTCCAGGTTAGTCGTTTGTCAAGATGTAGAATCTGTTCTACAGGGGTAAGAGCCACATTATTAAAGTATACTGTAGGGCAGTCGGCAGGTTTACGACGAAGAGTAAATATTAATTAAAAAAAAAAAGAAAGGTACTAAAATCGATTCTATAAATACTGATGGTTAGTCGATTTTTTTCGAAATTTCTAAAATATACTAGGCATGAACCCCCTGGCATGCGCTCTTAAATATGCGAATTCAGTTTCGAACGACTTTACTTTGAGTTAGACTGTTCACAAAAATAAAAGTTACAACAAAGATGAGCTAATTGACAACTGTCATTACAGTATTATTATTGTCGGCCATTGCTTAGTTTTGAAGACATCCAAAACAATACTGACACAATCAAAACACAAACTACGAGCAAGTAACCTAACACAACAAACAAAATCACCCAATATTACTGATTCCTGACATTTGTTTTTTATTCTTTATTTATAATTTTGGGTGCGGTCAGAGATTAACACAAATAAGAACTTTCGAAACATTGAATACATTGAAAAAATGTAAAAATCGATTTTTTAAAAATTTATTTGTGTTTCGACCACTAAGGCTATTTACAAACTAGATTATAATTGACATGTTCAAAAAGTTACAATTACAAAGTGAGAAAGTTTACAATTACAATTTACAATTTATAAAGTTATAATTAGAATTGAAGTAGTGAGTAAATTACTATATTAAATTATACACCCATTTATACATGCTGAAATTAGAGTTAGACTATGTGTGATCTCAGATATTAATTATTTTTAAAAAGGGAAAATGTTTTGATATTGTTGTGGGATCTTCTCTCAACATCACCTGTAAATCTGAAGAGAATCGGTGTGGTTCGTGAGCAATACATTCAGTGAGAATGTGCCTAACAGTGAGATCATTTAAATCGATTCTTTAAAGAGCTACTTTTGGTCAGACGATTTTATCGAAAAGTTCTGTTCCGTACGAGTTTTCGTTTTTGAGCTTGGTTGATTGATCAGACACGGACTATTTTGCGAGAATTAGCTATTTGCATTTTCGTTGAAATCTAGATTTCAAAATTTAGAATGATTGCAGTAACTTGCTATATATTCTATATATAGTGAGTGATAGTAACAATGTTTCTTGAATTTTTCATAACCTCATTTCCATCTACAACTCCTATTTGATTATGTACATCAATCAGAACAGATCAATGTATCCTGGGAAGAGACAATATCGAAGGAACGACACTCGAAGTAGCTGTCTTTAAGAATATATATGTGTTTGTGGAAACGTGTGGAATAGTAACTGTCGCATTGAGGTGCCAAGCACGTAGTAGCAGTACCCTTTGATTAGCAATTCCTGCTGCCACAGATTGTTTGGTCCCCGACTGATGCTCTATAGGTTCTGTTTAGCTTTAACAGATCATCATAGAATGTTACGTACACCATACATTTTGTATACAGTACATGTATAGTATGTCGAAGTATTATGATCGTTCGAAATTTCGAATTTTATTCTTCGACTAAAATACATGATCTGAGGTCGCCTGAGGTTCCCAAAATGGTATCTGTGTGAATGGTTAGTCTAGTTCATAAATATAAAGTCATGCGGAATTGACATTACATATGTATTTTTTTACTAAATAATTCAACACACTATCCAAATTTTAGTCTCAAAACATTTATTTCATTTACAC
>NW_027111176.1:701180-710768 GCF_000696795.3 Halyomorpha halys | reverse complement strand
AAATTAATAAAAAATATAACAACTATTGTTCATATTAGTACACATTTAAAATACAATAATATTTATTGTTGTCAACCTTGTTAAAAAACCAAACAACTTGTATAAAATAAGGATGATTTTCTTAAACCCCATTGTTCTTACAAAGGTTTATCTGAAAATGCTAATAACTGGTAAACTACCTCCATGCTTATATTTAAGACCTCTATTTGTTAAAAGATGAAATGTTCCATATGTACCCGATCTAACCCGAACCAGATATCACTCCTTCCATTATAAACTCTGCAACCACTCAAACCCCCTAGTTTCTAATCTTGCATCCTCATCTATTCCTGACAATCCTACGAGGCGCCTGAAAAGAAGATCGCCACGAGACCATCTAATGTAAAATGTCATTAGAGTGCTACCAATGGGTAGTTTCTCTACACGGCTGTAACACTCCAATTTAACTTAGATCAGATTTACTAAATGTATTATAATGTACAGTTGTAAATAGCAATAAATAAATATTTTTAAAAAATACTATTATGTGATATAATATTAAATAGATAGTTTGCGTTTTAAAAAAAATTATTTATACATACAGATTTGAGCTTTGGGGCTGCACTAAACCATGGAATTTCTCTGGCAAACAATCCTTATAGTCCAAAACCTTTAATACTTTGTCACAAATCAAGTCATCCATCAGGACCTCAATGTACCATATGTTGCCGATTTGGACTGAACCAGATACCAATCCTTCGATGATAAACTTCTAAATCACTCAAATACACATGTTTCTAATCTGCCTTCTCCTTATTACCTTGGCGTTAAGTTGCAAACTCTCCAGTCCCATCTCACAACCCTGGAAGAATGCTGTTGAAACTGTAGGATTATAATAAATCTCATCAAATCACTTTTATCCTTCGTCAAAAACCTACCGACTGCCCTAAAGTGCCCTTTAATAATAATCCTACAACATCTGGACTAACGAAAAACTTCAGAATCCTCACAGAAGACAGAAAAGACAAGAAACTGCACGTCGATTTCGACTATTCCATGCTTCGTCATAGTTTCTATTCATCATATAATACGTTTACCTAACGTTTCAGAATGGACTATATATATGTAGGTACGTTTGTGTGTGTAATGGGCATTCCCCTCATCTCCGGGCTTAAAATAGCTCCTTTGAATGGATAGCTCATATGTGATATTAAACATAACAGGTAACCTTAAAATACCAAAGGTAGTAAAAGGTAAGACACAACACGAATTACTTTTTCTTTTTTCACAGTAATGCACTTATTAATTCACTTTTATTTCTGTTTTAGAGGGTTTTAGAAAAAAAAAAAAGAAAAAAAAAAGTATAATGGGCTGAGGCCTGTTCCCCTTTAGCGAAATCCTGCTTACGCCCTAAATACATGATGAATACATAATGAAATACATGTCTTTCAACACTGTTAATGTATAAATAGTGTTAGACATTTATTTCATTTTAGTATATTACTTATATATTTTGTTATACTCATTTTTTTCTATAACTTCAATTTTTTTAATATAAATATTAACTAAATTTTCATAATAATTTATTCTTTTTGGCTTATATAGTACGTTTTTTCCCCATTTTTTCCAAGGTTATGGATCAGAGGAACTCGAAGGTTTAGTGGAGCCCCAAAGCTCAACACCTTGTATCCAGATAGACCTTATTGCAGCATATAGATCTGTCTTTTGTTATGGATTGGAAGTTTAGAATGTTTGTCTAGTAAGTGCTGTAATAGTCGGAATCGACGTGCTGTTTCCTGTCGTTTCAGTCTTGTGTGAGGATTCCAGGTTAGTCGTTCGTCTTCTAGTCGGTAGGTTTACGAAGAAGAGTAAAGTTGATTTAATGGGATTTATTATAATGCTCCAATAACGACAGCATTCTTCCAGGGCTGTGATATGGCATTGGAGAGTTCGGAATGCAATTAAAAGGTTATTATTAACTGTGAGCACACATGTGTCATCGGCATATTTGAGAAAATAGAGTTAGGATTGGTTGGGATGTCTGCTGTATAGACGGTGTAAAGGATGGGATTTAATTCTACCTTCCAATTTCGACTTTATTCTTCGAGGCTCTACTTATCTTGAGACATTAAACCTAAGGGAGAGGAGGGGGAGGGAGTTTAATAAATTGGTTATTATGTAAATCAGAACTCTTAACAAAAAGGTTACGCCATTTTCCTAGTACTAAAATAATATTTAATTTCTTTTTAAAACAATTTTGATCCTTTTTCTCTCAACTTTATTCTTTTTTAACATCCGACGTTCCGACCTCTCAGGTCATTCTCAAGGATTCCTTATTCTGTCTTCATTCCTTTTTTTCTTTAAAATGAACATACAAGTGGTTAATAAAAGTTTTAAATTTAGGAAATAATTTAATAGAAGAATTTATTGGGACAAAGGCAATTAGCCGGCATTAATGAATTTTAAAGAAAAAAAGGAATGAAGACAGAATAAGGAATCCTTGAGAATGACCTGAGAGGTCGAAACGTCGGATGTTAAAAAAGAATAAAGTTGAGAGAAAAAGGATCAAAATTGTTTTAAAAAGAAACTAAACCATTCTCAAACAACTATATTAATAAAAAATAAATCTAATAATATTTAATATTTCATTCGCCTGTACAAACTTTATCTTCCGAGGGTATACTTGGTAACTTTCTTATCTATGGGTCTCCGGTAGGAGTTACAGAAAGGATGGAATCTGAAGCCCTAAAGAAAGGAGGCTGGATTGCTTTTAGAGTCCAGTTCTCCAGAGGAGAGAGGGGAAGAGGGGTAAGAATTCTGAAACTGTGGGAAGAATTTCGGTGCCTCTATCTGTTATTTGGTGTAATATATTTCGACCGCGGGTGTCCTGCCTGAGGAATTTCTCACAGGACCTCAAGCGGGCCACAAATTCTGCCCGTTCACACCAAATAAAGAGTTTGATGAATCGTGGTGGTGTTTTAATAATTGGGGCCCCAAGGTACATCATTATAGGTCAGCTTTAAGCTTATAATGTCAGAGATTATTTCCAGATCAATTTTAAATGCATGCCCGTACTAGGTGGTAACATTAAACTCCTAATGATGCCAATCAAACGTATTCAATATTTTGTGTTTACATTCTTTTATATTAATTATATATTTTCCTGTTCTACTTGGCGTCTAGGAAACAATAAATAAAATAAAGTTGGTATGTTTTCTCTTGATTATGGTTGAAATAATTTTATTTTTATTTATTTATTGATATTTACAACTGTATAAAAAATACAACAAGTAAATTTGATCATAATGACATAATACAGGATGTAGAGAAACTACCCAGTAGTAGAACTCTAAAAACAGTTTACAATATAAGGTCACGAGGGCATCTTCTTTTCAGGCGCCTCGGAGGATTGCCAGGAATGGAAGAGGAAGCAAGGTTAGAAACTAGTGGGTTTGGGTGGTTAGGAAGTTTATTATGGAAGGAATAATATCGGGTTCGGGCTAGATCGGTTACATAAGGAACATTTAGGTCTTTATGGATGGTTTTATTAGTAACAAAATAAGAAGCATTGAGGATTTTACAAAGGATTTTGGATTGTAAAGATTGGATGCGAGAGGAATTCGAAGGTATGGTTGAAATAAAGAATATCTTTTAGGCCACTCTTGCTCAATTAGTTTAATTTATTAACAATACTAATTTTTTAATAATATAAACTTTTATTTATTGATACATATTACAATCTGCTAAAGTTTTGGACAATAGGTAATAGTGATGAATGATTACATTGATACTAAAATAACATAAAATAAGAATAAATATATGAAAAAAAACACATACAAATAAATAAAATCTCTCTTAAAATATATAGAAACTGAAGGATAAAGAAAATGAATAAAATATTCTAGTCATATTTACACAATCGACCTGAGGATCCCTTAACCCACATCCCTGAGCAGAGCTCGAAAGATCCCAGCGCATCCCTCTCGCCGCATCACTGGTGGTGAGCCAGTGGAGGCTGAGCAAGTGCGCTAAAGCCACAAACATCTATACCAATTAAATCCCAAACTTAATTTTTTTTCTTTATTTAACCATTCATTTTACTTAACACCTTAAATCTATGCACTATTAAATTTTTGTAAATGTATTGCAATATTATAAATAGATTATGATATGGAAGATATATCATTAAGTTTTAAACCAAACAATAAATTAAAAAGTTTTTATAGCAGAACAAAAGACCCAATAGACAATAAATATCAATCGGGATTAATATATAAAATTCCATGCATTAATTGTCCAGCCATATATATGTAGGTGAAACAAAACAATATATAAAAAACAGGATGTATCAACATGAAAATGATATAAAGAATAGGGAAAAGGAACCAAAAAAAAACAGCATTGGTTCAACATGTTGTTCAAAATAAACATAAATTTGATTTTGAAAATGTCCAAATCATTCATAAAGAGAATAATAATTTTAGAGGTAAGATATTAGAATCGATTTATATCTCAGAAAATATAAATTATACTGTCAACTTCAAATCAGATTATAAACGAATGAACCACCACTATTCAGAAATTTTAAGCAGAATAAATATGTAATTATTGTATACTAAAAAGATGAAAAATAAAAAAATGTTCAAATCCTTAAATAGTACAAGTATATAAATGGAATAAATATGCAATAATAAAAGTGTGAATAGAGAAGTAAATATGTTTAAAAAAAAATCAATTAAAAAAAGGTGGGGTAAATGTGTATGTGAGAGAAATACACAAAAAATAGGAATAAATTAATTATAGATTTTAAATATATTAAAAAATGTTTGTGTTGTAAGCAGAAAAATTAGTAATAAATGTTAATTAAATTATATTGAAAATGTAAATTAATGTTTTAAGAAAAATTATGTTATATGATAAGGTGATAACAGTCCTAACCTGTTGGAGGTAGGTTCTGTTTTAAGGTTGCAAATGTAAATGAAAGAAAGAAGAGAAGTGGTTGACACAAGTTTTAAATTTAAAGAAAGAGTTATATAGAAGAAGTTATGTAAGTAGGAATATATTTAAAAAAAAAAATTATAATGTTATTGTGATTTTATTTTAATGATTGACTGGTTTAGAGATAGGACAAAGGCAATTAGCCAGCATTTTTAAGAATTTTAAAAGAGAAAATGATAACAAAGTAAAGGTAGGACCAAAGAAATCAGTATGTAAGTGAAGGAAATAATGAAATTGTTATAAAAATAATTAAAAGGAGCTGTTTGTAGGTATCCTTGAAAATGACCTAAGAGGTCGAAACGTTGGAAGGTTTTAAAAAGAATAAAGTTGAGAAAAAGGATCAAATTTGTTTTTAAATAAACTAAACCACTCTCAAACAAGAATATATTAATAAAAATTAATCTAATTATAAAAATCTTAAATTGTTGGCAGAAGTAATTCCTACCCCTGGTAATCTCTTTGGATTATAGGAAACAGAGTCTGTTTAACTAAATTAGTGTGTGGAGTTTATGGTTTTATTTCTTCATTATTCACCTATCTTCAGCTTCTTCTACCTATCTTCGATCTATTTCACACATATCTATCATCTAGTATCTCACCTTTTCTTCGTACATGTCATTATGTTTCTATAGCTCCCATTATAATATCAACCGTAATTAATAATATTAATTTAAATTATAACCAATATTTGCTTGTAATCGCCAGTTGAATCTTACATTGTTATTTATTTATTACTGCTCCTCTCTGCTTACGCCCATGTATTTACGTACATCTTATGTTGGTTATTTTCTAATCATTTAGTATTTCCTTTTATTCGTTATGGTTGTTTTGGTTTGTGTTTTTCACTGACCGCTCCCCCAACCATCTTCTCTTCAATTGAAATACTTTGATAATGGAATGTAGATTTCTGAGAATATAATTTAGTATAAAATGTAATTGATAACCAGTGCCATTTTCCTATTCGTGCAGAGGATTGTGCAATGCCAAAGCGATTTGTTGTCCTTGTGATGTCATAAGCGAAACGGAAACATTTCAGTTTGTAAATATGCTCTAATTGACGGCTAATGGCCTGGGGCTGCACGGTAGTAATATCTTTCCCTTCATTGTATCCTTACTAAACTGATATATAATTCTATAATATATTTTAGATTTTAGATTTGATTAATATGCTAAAATATGAGCAATAATTGACCTATTTACGTTCATGAGATATTGTTGTTTATAAAGCAACATTTCATAACGAAATAACAAAAAATCAGTAGTTAGTGAAATCATTTTCGGAAAACAAAGAATTATTCGAAGTACCGATATATACTAGCACTCAACTGCCATTTTAATGTTCTATAAAGTAGTTTATAAGGTCTATCTTCATAGGGGTGGTAGATTTTATTCTACTTGACAAAATAAATTTACAAAATATTGATTTATAGTTTTCGGAAAAAATGTTTCATTATGAGAAAGTATATCTCGTACGAATGTCTGCGAGCAGTCAAATTAAAGTCAGTATAATGTATTATACAGTTGTCTATAACGTTTATCTTCATAGGGAAAGTAGGTTTTATGATATTTACTTTTTTAAAAAGATTTTCGAAGTTTGTCTGAACAATTAGAAATCAATTTACTTTGGCAAATATCTTGACTACTATTCCTACGAAGATAAACTACTTTGTAGAATATATATATTTTAAAAAAAATTATATTGAAGTTGAAAAAAAGAGAAAAAAAAAAGTCTTATATCACCGGTGATTGGTGGAGTCCCGGTTGTGGTTGTTATTCTGAGTGGATGTTCTCCAGGAGGTAGATCGACAGAAGGACGTACGTCCGCCTGCCTTGTACTCTTGGAGCCTTGGCTAAAATGATGAAGACGACGAAGATAGCCAGGATGCTGATAACTACTAGTGCGTAGTGAGGAGAGACTGTAGACGATATGTGTGCATACGTAGAAAGGCTAAGAAGTCATCTGTCTATCTGCCATATAAATAATAACAACTGAGAGAAGTTGTTTTGTTATAGACGTAATAAAAATCATATGTTGATATAATCAAAAGTGGGCCACATGTTTGCCGCAACACTTGTACATAAGCAGAGCTCATATTTTAGCAAATTTACTCTTCTTTAAATGATGTTTTATTAGGTTTTTCAATGTTGTAGGCAGTTTTAAAGATAAGAAGCTCCGAACGAAAAATTAATTTTATTTTTTTACGTTATTCTAAGTAAACCACAATGGTTCCTATTCATCCCTCTATTTTCAATCCGCTGGTGTTCCTCAAGTTAGTATTCTCGGTCCCATCCTCTACACGTCTATACAGCTGACATCCCAACAACTCCTAACACTATCCTCACCACGTATGCTGATGACACATGTGTGCTCACAGTTAGTAATAACCCATTGATTGCATCCCAAACACTTCAGTTCCATACCACAATCCTCGAAGAATGGTGTCGAAATTGGATGATACAAATAAATCCCATCAAATCACATTTACTCTTCGTCGTAAACCTGCCGACTGCCCTACATTATACTTTAATAATGTGGCTCTTACCCCTGTAGAACAGATTCGTTATCTTGGACTACATCTTGACAAACGACTAACCTGGAATCCTCACACAAGACTGAAGAGACAGGAAACTGCACGCAGATTCCGACTATTACAGCACTTACTAGACAAACGGTCTAAACTTCCAATCCATCACAAAAGACTGATCTACATGACAATAATAAGGACCATCTGGACATACCGAGTTGAGCTTTGGAGCTAGGGCTCTCGTATCCAATCTTTACAATCCAAAATCCTTCGTAAAATCCTCAATCCTCCTTATTTTGTTACTAATAAAACCATCCATAAAGACCTAAATGTACCTTATGTAACCGATCTAGCCCGAACCCGATATTATTCCTTCCATAATAAACTCCCTAACCACCCAATCCCACTAGTTTCTAACCTTACTTCCTCTTCCATTCCTGGCAATCCTCCGAGGCGCCTGAAAAGAAGATGGCCTCGAGACCTGATAATGTAAAACGTCATTAAAGAGCTACCAATGGGTAGTTTCTCTACATCCTGTACCATATCATTATGTCATTACGATCAAATTTACTTGTTGTATTTTTTATACAGTTGTAAATATCAATAAATAAATTTTAAAAACAATTCTGTACGCTTGATGAATGGTGCCGAAACTGGAGGCTTAAAATAAATTTCAATAAATCCCACCACTTTAATGATACCCCACTTATTCATGTTGAACAAATTCGTTACTTCATCTGGACAAACGACTTTGAAACTGCTCGTCGATTCCGACTATTACAGCATTTACTAGATAAACGTTCTAAACTTTCAATCCATTACAAAAGACTGATCTACATGACTGTAATAACGCTTTTTTAGACGTACAGAACTAAACTTTGGGTCTCCACTAAGACATCGAATCCCTTTCGTATCGAATCTTTACAATCCAAAATCCTTAATGCTCCTTACTTTGTCACAAATCAAGTCATCTGTCAGGACACAAATCAGGAATCATCCAAACCTGACCATCCAAATCCACTTGTTTCTAACCTTGCTACCTATCCATTTCTGACAATCATCCGAGGAGCCTGAAAAGAAGAGGGCCTCGAGACCTTTATTATAGTGCTACCAATAGATAGTTTCGCCACTCGTTTGTATCTTGTTATTTTATATCAAATAGCAAATTTACTAGTTGTATATAATTTTATACAGTAGTAAATAGCAATTAATGAATCACTAAAAACATTTTTTGTACGTATTTCAGACTTATCAATTTTGACTTACAGCTATAGTTTTCATCAAAGTAATCAAAAATGTATAACTTGATTACCTGATTGGTTGATTGGGCCCACAATGTTAAGGGTGGGAAAATCATTTCGATGCATATAAGTTCCCTTAGGTAACGAAGTTCTGTACATAGTTACATAGGTCCAGAAAGTGGGGATATATAGTGGCCCATATTGTTGCTACTTAAATACTTGCTTAGTTTATTACCGGAAGCAGTTGGCCTATTGACTTTCACTTATGTTATTGTGTTCCGGATCATAATAGCAGGGAGAAAGTAGATTACTGAGAGAATTAAACTGAACATTATTTTATATACGTTTTTTATTATCTTGTTAGGCCTGTTAGCTTTATTAATAATAATTAAAATAATCTAACTAGCCTCAAACTTCTTTATTAAAACACATTTCATGTCCAACGTTTCAGTCATCCAGGACAATGTGATAAAACAAAAATTTACTTTATATATAAATACAATATACATAATAGTACAAGAGCCGGGAAGAAAAAAGGCAGTTATCTCACCCCAATTTTTGTTTACAGTAATGAAAACTAGGTATAATTACTAGTCAAAATTGATGAGTCTGCCAAGTATAGGTAAGGGGAATAAAAAATGGTGACTGTTTCAAACCCCTTAATATTAATAAAACATTAATTTTTCATTCGGAGCTCTACCAACTACCAATAACACTAGAAAATCTAAGAGAACATTATATAGGGTGTTTTTTTAAGCCCGATAGAACTTGAAATTGTAAAAAATAACACAAAAAATTAAATTGTAATCAAAATTTTTTTTTTATTCGAAAGATCAATACGTGAC
>NW_027111176.1:699177-700385 GCF_000696795.3 Halyomorpha halys | reverse complement strand
ATTATGTTTATCTTTGTAGGAGTAGTAGGTTTTGTGATATTTGACAAAATAAACTCGCAAAATGTTAATTTCTAGTTGTTCGTATAAAATGTTGGATTTTGAAAAAATATATCTCTAGATCCACAAGACGCACGCATGTCTGCCAACACTCAAAATAAAGGTAATTTAACTTACTATAAAGTAGTTTATGACACTTATCTTCGTAGGGGTAGTAGTTTTTATGATATTTACATATGAATATAAATTTGGCAAATGTAAATTTGTACGAACAACTATAAATCAATTTATTTTAGCAAATTTCATGTAAACTATTATTTCTACGAAGAATACATTATAAACTTTTTTATAGCTCATTAAACTAGCTTTAATGTGAGTGCTAATAGACATCTGTACGTCAAATTTTTTTTGAGATATAAATTTTTCAAAATAAATTCACTAACTACTGATCTTTTGATACGTCCCATACAACATTTCTATGAAACTATTCAACGTAAATACCTCTATTAGGGCTCATATTTTAGCAAATTTACTCTTCTTTTAATGACGTACTCTTAGGTTTTCTTGTGGTGATCCTACTTTTTAAGATATAGAGCTCCGAATGAAATTTTTTTTTTATCGCTTTGAAACCGCCGCCATTTTTTATTTCCCCTACCTATACTTGGTAGACTCATGAATTTTGACTATTAATTATACATAGTTTTCATTAAAGTAATCAAAAATTGGGGTGAGATAACTGAATTTTTTCTCCTCTTGGGCTCTTGTACTATTAGTTCTGTTCAAGACGATAGGTTAATTGCTGTTTAATCTATCGTCTTAAATTCGGTGACCCACCAAATCACATTTACCCTTCGTCGTAAACCTTCGTCTTGCCCTGCAGTATCTTTTAATAATACCCCACTTATTCCTGTTGAACAGATCCGTTACTTAGGACTAAATCTGGACAAACGACATGGAATCCTCATACAAGACTGAAAAGACAGGAAACTGCTCGTCAATTCCGACTATTACGGAACTTACTAGACTAACAGTCTAAATTTCCAATCCATTACAAATAACAGATCTGCATGATTATAATAAGGCCGTCGAATTCCCTTTGAATCCCCAATCCTTATAGTCCAAACTCCTTCCTAAAATCCTTAATGCTCCTTACTTTGTCACAAATCAAATCATCCTTTTTTTTTTTTTTTTTTTTTTTTTTTTTTTTTTTT
>NW_027111176.1:697932-698452 GCF_000696795.3 Halyomorpha halys | reverse complement strand
TAATGAGTGGGGCCCACCACCTCCTTCCACCCGTAAATGAACTCCTTGAAGAAGGGATAATTATCTTCTTCTATCAAACTGGGAGGGTCCGACTCAAAAAAAAATCAAATCATCCATTCCGACCTCAATGTCCCCTATGTTGCCGATTTGGCCAGAACCTGATACCAATCCTTCCATGATAAAATTCCCAACCACCCAAACCAACTCGTTTCTAACCTGGCTTCTCCTTCACTACCTAATAACCCTCCTAGGCGTCTGAAAGGAAATTGGTCTTGAGATCTTCTCCTTTAATGTTTTTGGAGTTATATCAATGGGTAGATTCTCCACATGTTTTTATCATGTCATAGTTTACTTGATGTGTATATATGTATACAGTTGAAAATATTAATTAATAAATTATTAAAAAAAAAATTCGGGTAAACGTCGGACAATAAATAGTTTTAACTATTTTTTTCTTTTTTGATCGTACAAAAACCCTGACCATCTTCATCATATTTTAAATTATACGGTCACAACTATT
>NW_027111176.1:691899-692726 GCF_000696795.3 Halyomorpha halys | reverse complement strand
CCATTTTCTTTTCCGAAGCCTAGGAGGATTATCAAGCATAAAACTTAAGTTTATTTATTGACAAATATTACAACCTGACAATATATGGTGTATAAACAGAACCATCAATGTAAGCTATTGATATCAGACTATTCCCGAAATCTGATGAACTGGAAGCAGACGGGATCAACGATCCGCATAATCCCGCAGTCAACTGATCCCTTGGACAATATCCTGGCACAAGGAGTGTTTGCGGCTAAAAAAAAAAAAAAATTAAAACTCCCAAAAATAAAAAAAATAAAAAAAAGTAATAAAAATTCTATGGAGTGAAAGGTTAAAAAGGGAGGAAGAAGTAGGGACCACACACGAAGAAGGATCGCGGGGTCCGCTCTCCAACAGCATTACAAATAGCTTTTATTACTACTAAAGCTTTATTGCCTTCCTCCTTCTGCTGTACTCAATGTTCCTGTACTTATTATTAGAAGTATTTTTATTATACCCCCTCCTTTGTCAGCCATTTTTCTTCATCATCAACAATCCTTGCAATTTTGACCAGTTAAAAAACCATGAAACGATTCAACAAAACGAAATTGGAAATTTCAGTATTAAGTTATTATTAATCATTATAGGAAATTTAATTAATTAAATTATCACTAAGGATAGGATTTTTATGTGCTAAAAAATCCAAAATATGTGCTAATAAATTGTCAAATATTAAAAAAAAATATGTAAATTACAAATTAATTAGTAATTTTATAACTTAAAAAAAAGTTGCATGAATATGTATTTATTATTGGAAGATTATTGATTGACCGTGTGTATAGATGAATGGAATATGGTCCGGGTGC
>NW_027111176.1:686825-690504 GCF_000696795.3 Halyomorpha halys | reverse complement strand
TGCCACTGCTTTTAATTTGAGTTCAAAGATGAAGATATAGAATTTGTACGCACTATTTATGATGAATGATAAATTTCACTTTTAAGTTTCTTGCGTTCTCTTGAATTTTACGTTGTTGCTTAAAAAAATGTATTTACAACTGAACAAATAATTTAAGGAAATATGTGATTCAGGACAAAATACCTAAAAATATGTTAAAAATAACAAATATTTCAGAAAATATGCGATTTACAACAAAATATGTATAAAAGGCCAGATATTTAAAAATATTTGTAATAAAAATGGCTTCTTTTGGCCAGAAATGTCTTGAAACATCTATAGTAATCTAAAAGTAAAGTAGTTAGTAAGGAATCATGGTGAGGTAAAAATATGTGAAAACAAAAAAATCCTATTATCACCAATATATTAGATATCTTTATATAGTTTTTATTCTAAATTAACATATTGTTGCACAACGTTTCGGTACTATTCTCACATATTCATGTAATCTAAACAAACCTCATATTTAGTCAAAATTTAATTTCACAAATGGAAATCACATGTAATCGAGTGTAAAGCAATTATTTTATAGTGAGGACTGATCACATTCATACTAAAAAAAATATTACTAAAAAAATACATATTCATAAAAAAATAATATAAAATAAGATAACAATAAAATAAAGAACTAAATGAAAATAAAATTACATAAAAATAAACAAAATCTCTTTCTAAATATATATAAACAGAAGTATAAAAACTAAACTATACAAATATAACAACACTGGTTCAACATAGCATAAAACTTAAGTTTATTTATTGACAAATATTACAACCTGACATTGTTGGGTAATAGGTAATAATGATAACTGATCGCATTCATATTCATATATAACATAAATAAATAAAAATCTAAGTAAATGAAAAAAAAATATATATATAAATAAATAAAATCTCCTTCTAAATCTCTAAAATATCCCCCTCACCGCTTCACAGGTAATGAGCCAATGGAGGCTGAGTAAGTGCTCTAAATCCGCAAACACTCAACTTGAGTGGAGCATCTGACCACTAGCATAAAACTAGAACTTTTAATTTTAAAAATCCATAAGTATTAGAAGCAGTTAATCACTCAAGTAATAGGAAAATAACAGAAGCTATATTCATAACACAAAATTAAATCGGATATAAATAATTTAAGAGCACACAACACAGATATTATAAATATTTTTATTATTTATAATTCATTTATTGTTATTTAAAACTGTATAAAAATATATACAACAAGTAAATTTGCTGTTAGTGATAAAATGACATGATAAAAACAAGTGGAGAATCTACCCATTGATAGAACTCTAATGACATTCCAAGAGGATAAGATCTCGAGACCATTTTCTTTTCCGAAGCCTAGGAGGATTATCAGGTAATAAAAAAGAAGCCAGATTAGAAACAAGTGGGTTTGGGTGGTTGGGAAGTTTATCATGGAAGGATTGGTATCTGGTTCTGGCCAAATCAGCAACATATGGAACATTGAGGTCCTGATAGATGATTTGATTCGTGACAAAGTCAGGAGCATTAAGGATTTTACGAAGGATTTAGGACTGTAAGGATTGGATAACAGAAGAATTCGTTGGTTTAGTGCAGCCCCAAAGCTCAACTCTGTAGTATAAATATTCTATTTAATATTATGTCACATAATAATAATTTTGAAATGAAGAAATACCACAGGTAAATAGAAATTTCATCTTTTAACAAACAGAGGTCTTAAATATAAGCTTGGAGGTAGTTTACCAGTTATTAGCATTCTCAGATTGATCTTAGTAAGAACAATGGGGCTTAAGAAAATCATCCTTATTTTAAACAAATTGTTTGTTTTTTTAACAAGGTTGACAATAATAAATATTAGAGGCATTCATGATATTGTGTTAAATGTAAAATGTTTTACCATGTTAAATGTTATAAATATAGCATTGTGAGTCATGTTAAATGGTAAATGAATAAGAGCTCCTAGCGGATTTTCTGAGCAACTTGTTTAGTAACCTTTCCTTTAGTTTTGATTCCAGTAATTGATTACAACATGCCTAAAATAAATGAAAAGTAGAAGTATAAAAGTTTGGCTACTGATTATATTTTTTAAAAAGTTCAACACACAAGAGAAAAGAAAAAAATTAATCAAAACACAAATTACGAGTAAGTAACCTAACACGACAACAAATAAAATGGTGACAAGCTCAGTTGGTCTGTTTGGCGTCATCATTCTCCATTTAACAGGCCTAGTAACAGATTCTCAGCCATGTTACATGTTATATCGTTTTAACATGCTAAAAGGAGGAAATATTTCTCCATTTAACATAAGTTTTTCCATTGAACACACTTTAAATTGTTAAACTAAAGATCATGAATACCCCTATTATTGTATTTTAAATATGTACTAATATGAAGAATAGTTGTTATATCATATATGAAATTATATTTAAATTTTTTTTAATAATAAGATAACTAATTATTGTTATGGTGTTCGCATCATTGAAATCTCTTTGTTGTGAATTGCAATATGCCTGATGATGCCCAAAACGTTGACTTATAATTAGTTTGAATTTTTCTTATTTAAATTGGAAAAAGATAGTTAAACGTATGAAGTAGATTGTATGAAGATTGTCCGGGTGGCGGTCAATAAAGCTATCAATAGTAAAAGAAATTATTTATTGTTAACCAACGTAAAAAAATACTCCATGTAGTATAGCAGCAAAAAAAAAAATTATTTTAATGTTCTGTCTTTCTTTTTTTAATTTATTTATTTTATACGAGATGGGCCTGGTGGGCCTTACATGTTGATATTATCGTTACATTATATTTATATGTTTTTAACAGTTGATTATGGGGGTATAGTCTCGTACAAAAGACACCCCTAACTATATACAATGTTATAATTAAAAGAAAAAAAAAGATAAAATAAATAAATAAGAATAATACTTCTTAATAAAAGAGAAAAGTAAAATTAATAATAAAAAATTATGATATTTGTAGACTTAACAAAACAAACAATTGCCCTATAATGGTAAAAAGAAACAAGTTAATTTAAAAAAGGGACAAGAGAACAGAAAAAAAAATAATAAGTAAAATAGAGGTAGTATGAATAATGAATTAATAAATATAAAATTTATAACAGAATGTGCTGCAGCAGCCTGGGCTTCAGTCTTGGGGTTGAGGTTGGGTTTCCCAGGTTGTAGGTCACTGCTCCTTTAATTGTAATGTTCTGTCAATTCTTACAATATTTGTATCTTGTTTTCATTTAACCCTGACAAAACCCTACCTTTTTACTTTTACACCAACTACAATTTCTAACGAGTATTTTTTTACAATTTATTACTCTAGTTCTGTATTTAGAATTCTATTACATCTGGTTGTATTTATTAGTAACTAGTTTACAATCCACCTATATGTATAGTTCCTTAAATTATTATTTTTATTTCTATTATATTTTAAAAAAATGTTTACATATTTTCATATTTTCTCTTTATATTTATTTTAATGTTCTGCCAATTCTTACAATGCTTTTACCTTTTCATTTAGTCCTGACGAAGCCCTGCAAAATGGGGTGAAACGTTGGTTAACAATAAATAGTTTTCTTCTACTATTTTAGTAGCTTTATTGACCGCCACCCGGACTCTCTTCTTCCAATCTATCAATTTAATTAAATGAG